>NW_020271289.1:0-130961 GCF_002803265.2 Melanaphis sacchari
CTGGTAGCCACTTCACGTTCAGTTACGTATTGCTATCGAGCTTATAGGGTCAAATTAAAATAAGTGGCAGATGTGAACACCACTTTTAAATGCTGATGTCGAAAACACAGATCATAGCACTCTACGGTCGATGATTAGAACGTTGTGTCGGACACTGCGAACAATTGGACAGAATCGACGATTATATAAGAAGGGTTATGGGACGAGATTTTAGAACCAATTATTATGACTATAAACTGACGAAACTAGTGCGAGATAGATTATCAGACTTTAATTTTATACTTTTTATATGTTATAACCTTTTTATATAAATATTTTTGAAACCTAATAAAAATGCATACAATTTAAACTGTTATTGGATACTTGTTTGTATTAATTATTTATAGTTAGTATTATTAATTAAGGTTGTGAATAATTTAGAGGTACGATATTAATATTATGAATGAAAACTCAAAAATAGACTCACATATAAAAATGTTAAATTCATACGTACATATTATGAAAATGTACATATAATTTCAAATTTCCCGCGTAAGTCAAAAGTTTGATAGCATTGAAATTCAAATTTTTGGCCACTGGTCGCGCCACTATCGAGTCTCTAATTTCGTGAAACGCACTATAGTAACACGGTAACACTGCGTTATAGGATTTTATCGTCACCACAGGACCTTTTAAATTTTTTTATTAACTATAATGCAAACAACTATCATGTTCATAAATTATTAACTGTGGTAACTATGCATTAATTATGATTACATAATATTATAATATAAAAATATATGTTTTTTTTTTTTTTTTTGAAATCACGTACAAATACAAACATTTAATATGGATTTATTTTATATACATTGATGGGGGGTCCAGAACTCATTTCTCTGTAAATACGCCATCGCCCTACTTACAATATTTGGATTTTTGAAAAATATTACTCACATGATCATAATATTTAAAATGTAATAAACGTTTATTGAAATAACTTTATAGTTAAAAAGTATAGTGATTTGGTGAAAATGACTTAAGTCGCAGTTTTAGCTTTAATACATTTAATATTTAATATATTCTCTGTTTTTTTTTTAGTCTGAAGCATTGTTGAATGGCCAAACATGACTAAAGATAAATACACAACATTTGAATTGCAAATTCACGACCACGAGAATGAAATATTTAACCCATTCATTACCAAATCTAATAAAGTAACAGTATTGTTACATTCTCCTACATCCCTAACCATATTTTACACGTAAATTTATATCCCATTAAACGATAGACATAAACATTTACTGTATTATTATTTTTTTTTAAATTTATAATTGTTATTTTACCTATAATATAATATGTTTATAACACAGCGATAAAATGTTTCGCGAAGAACTATTGGCGTATGTACGTTTGAGTGTTTACAAGTATTTACTATTTTAGCGATTGTTAAAATGTGTAAATAATAACAAAACGGTCGATTTCGTATGCACATGACTAATTCCTTATTACATTTACTATGTAGTTTCTAACAAAATAATAATACATGCAGCCAAATGGCAAATGCTTTTCTCTTTTATAGTTCTGTTTTAGCCTGAAAGCGTGTTAAAAATACCAAAGAAATGTAATTACTGTATATATCCCTCAATAATTTACAACTTCTGGAAAATATTTAAACGAATTCACGGTAAAAATCCATCGCTATTTATTTCTGAACTACGCGACAGTAAAATACTACTGCAAAATCATTATGGACTTCAAACGCAAAATATGTTAATCATTTATCAATAATATTATACAATATACGATGAAAACAATAATTAATACATCACACGGTACTGTTATGATTATCGTTATATACTTGCCATTGAACTCTTCAAACGAAAATCTTATAAATATATAATGACATTCATAGAATTTGTCTTTATACAAACAAATATTACGTTCAGCGTCACATTTTTGTTTAACGCGAACAAAGATCGCCTCTGTTCGCAGCCCGCGTGTGGGTTGTTAAAGTCAGATCGTGTAAATGAGTCGACTTAAATGATGACATACAACTGTTTTTCGTCACCGTTGCATTACGAGAGAGCGCGTATAAATTTATGGGCACTTTGGAAAATGAAGAAAAAACGCTTAAAACCCAAACATAATATACCACCGAGGTCTGAGAACTTGGCCTGCGTGAAATAATGGGTATGAAAAATATTAGGCACTGTCAACAAGTATATATACACACCTCTAGAACTTACATAGCCATTGAATTAATGTCGTGTCTTAACATATACGCGAACTAATATTCAATAGTTATTGTTGAAGCTGTTAAAAAACGCGCTTTTTTTTATATTACATTTATTATAATTCATAAATGCATTATACGTTATTATACGGTGTAATATCATGTAGTATCTTACAATATCAACAATTTAATATAGATTATAAAACTAATGGAAAATTTTAAAATGCTTGAGTAATATTGGAAAAAATTTAAGGATTATTTTAAAGTTGATATATTAATATTTAAATTTATAGTTTTCTAATATTAGTATACGAGTACTTAGAAATAATTTCAATTTAAAAAAATATCATTATAATTTACAGTAAAGTAAATTATAAAATATAATTTATAATTTTTTTTTGTTGTTTATGTTTTATAAACTATTCTACAGTATATATTTATTTTAGATTCAGAGCAGAACGAGTAGTGCTTATACTAATATTATATTGAGTTAACAATTAATAAATGATTTGTATTTTTTTTTCCTTAAAATATTCTATTAAAAATACAAAATTATAATTTAATTAATTTGTTTAATTTATACACTTATAATGATATTTTTATGGTTTTGCCCACTATTATATGTTAATATAGTAAATCAACCATTCTTTATAAAATTTACAATTTTATACTTTTAAAATATTAAAATGGAATAAACATTTTTTAACTTTTAACTATATAATATTATTCTATACATAATTAAAAATTCTCAAACAATTTATTATTTATGTTTATAGTTAGAATAGTATTATGATATTGCTCGTGATATTGTGAGTTTTCAAAAATTTTGAGTATTATTATATTATTTTATTATTATATTTTTTAAATAATATGATTTATAACCTAAAATTACTCATGCTACATTAATATAACTATATTCAATAAATGTTGATAATCGTTACTCATAAATTTTGTTTACGAGCACTTACAACTTTAGAAATATCCAATAAACAGTATGCACCCTTTATAGTCAATTGAACTCAGTTTAGAGTTGTTTTTAAAATATACGATGATTTATCATTACTTTAAAATGAATTATAATAATTAATAACATACTACTAATCTGTGTTAAGCAGAGCGAAAAGAGAAAAATTTCCACACATTTTTTTTCTTTATCCTGTCCTTTTTTTTATTGTGATATATTGAAAAACGATTATATAGTTTTCCAAAAATAATGAAATAGAATTGAAATATGAATGAAAAAAATGTTTATTTTTTTGAATTTAGATATTATTTTATTGTATAATAAATACTGTTCTTTGTTAATGAAAAAACTTCAACAATAAAAAAAATAAATAAAAATAAAAACTTAACATAAACATAAACATTAAACAAGAAATCATAGTATTTAAATTTTTTTGTTAAAAAAAAAAAGAAGTATTGCGGGTTTTTAATTTTTAAGAAAAATCAATTGTAAAGTATTTTAATTGCTTGCATAAATTTACAAGAACCTATAAACTTTTTTTTTTTTTTTGAGAAAATTAATTTGAATCCAACCAACTAAGATTTATTATCACTTTTTATTATCAAAGAATAATAAAAGTACTTTTGAGTTTCAAGTTTTCAACCAATGTTTATGATGATTAATAAATAATTTAAATGCACAACTTCTAGATAAGTCAAGATGAACCTCCATTGTGTGATACATGTAGCTTCCACCGTGCAAAGAACTGTTACAAATGTTCCAGGAATATATACTTTTAAGTTCCCTGGTAACATAACAATGTAATATTCTAAAACTATTACAGAAAGGTTTTCGCAAAACATCTATTTTTAAAAATTGTTTGTATTTCGAAAAACCATTCCATTTATGTGAAATAAATACATTGTAAAATATGTTTCGTAGATTACATCACCGTAACTATATTATTCATGTTTTTACGTAAACAATAATTTACCAAAAATTCTATTTTTATAATGTTATCGTATGGGTCTGTTTATTGCTATTGATTATCGACCGTCGACCGTTGTGAATCGCGATGATAAAGACAATAATTATATACATTTATTTATTTTACTAGAAGATGTCTCCGCGTAAATCTTATACGATTTGAGGTTATTTGTATAATGATCTATGGTTCTGTTGTTATGTATTAAAATGTCCCGTCACTGCGTACCATTGACTTTTATTATACGGATATAATACACATATAATAGATTAATAACTGATAATATCTACAAATCTATGATTGCAAGCATCAAGCATGGCAAATACTTTGATAAAGGTAAGACTTTTTATAGTTAAATTTATTGGAATAAACACATTTTTGTTCCAATCACCTGGGACTTTGGTGTTACATGCATTCGTTGACCGTTGTGCATGTACAATTTCAAATATAAAAGTATTTAAAAATGTTATGTTACTATACATCTATACCTAAAAATTAAAAATACCTCATATAATATGCAAGTATACTGCATTATTAAATTTACCAATTATAATTTCTAAGTACATAATATTTAAAGTAATTTATATTATAACAGGTATTGTCGTATTGGGTAAATTTTTATTGTTGGTCCGAAAAACACGTGTTATGTTAACATTTAACCATCTCTCACATAAATCATTAAATAAGTTTTTTTGTATACTGAAAAAAAAAAAGATTTTGCACCAGCTTTTTTTGCAAAACTGTACCTAAATAGAATAGTTTAGTTTGCTGGGTGAATCTTACTTTGAATTTTTTTGGTATCAGTTACATTTAAGTAAAATTGATTCCAATATTGTTTTTATTCAATAATATTCATTTTTATTTTGTTTTATTTAACTATCTACTGTACCCATTACCTGTATAAATATTTTATCAAAAGATAAACTATCGCTTTCCATATCCTTTCAGTATCGTTCAAAAAAACAAAAATGGGTAGTCGTCATTTTTTCTCCTGCTATAGACTATAGTGTAGTTCCAATAAATTGGCTTATTGAAACAGAAACCCAGCAATTGTCTACCAGTACAATACAATATTGTTACTGGCCTTCTACAAGGGTGATTAGTACAGATTTAAAAGATGCTATTGATCCAGATCCGTCTTGGTTGCAATATAAAGTCCGTGTAGTCGGAGGCAACAAGACTTACAGTATGTAAAATCCAACTTTGAATACGACGTCATTAATGAAACATTTAAACTTAAGTTGATTACTGAAATGGCAATTTTGATTTTTTTTCATAACCTATATAGGTAATTTCAATAAAGCTTGGCATGAACGAATTGAAGTAAAATCTACAGACAATGAGAACATTTTAAATCATCCATTTAAAAGAAACAAAAAAAGTAAAACTGTAAAAACTAGTGATAGTATTGAAAATGAAGGTAAATATTTATTAGTTTCTCAAATTATTAACATTATTTTTTTTTTTAAATAACATATTTTTTATTTTATTATTTTTTAAGATTCAAGTTATACCATTGTACCTTGCAGTAATCAAAATGAATTACTTTTTAATACAACAAAAACTCAACAAAATTCAACACAAGCACTTACTTCTAACCAAGAAACATTTTATACAAACTTAAAACCGTCTACATCAACTTCTACTCATGGAAATAGTTTTTCATCAGTTGAATTAAATCTACCTAGTACCATTATAAGTCAAGAAGATAATACAAATTACACAAATGTACTACCAAGTTCTTCTTTTCAATCAGTACCAGCATTTGCTGATAACCAAGAAAAATCGTATACAAATCTGAATCTTCAATCTTTAACTACACCAAACTCAACAAAAATTCAAGACTCAAGTATGACGCAACCTTTAGCATATTATGAATCATCATACACAGGATCACAGGTATAGTTTAAACAAATGTAAACTTAATTCAAACAATTTACCTCTTAGATACATTCAATATTTCATAAAAATGTATAGAACTGACTATAGGAACCTAAATTAACTGTTTAATATTTATTATTTTGTTTGACAGGTTAATCATTTCGATATTCAAAATCAATCATCTCCAAGTTCCCAAGATTCTCCTAAAGGTAATATAACTTTTTTATTTTTTTGAACAGTATTCAGTGTATAGTATATACACATTTTACATAACTCATTTAAATTTAATATTAAGTATAGGTATTTGTACTATTAGGTACTGGACAACCCATATATAACTTTGTACATTTTTTTTTTTTTTTTGTACCAACAGTAAATAATTTAATTTCATAAAAAATATACTATAACGTTATGATAGAGGGAAATCCAAATATTTTACAAGCAATTCATGAAGAACTTGTAGCAAATCGCTTAATGAATCAGAGGCTCTGGAGTATGATGAATAGCTTAAAAGATGATTTTAAAAAGTTAATTAAAACTAATATACCAACATTAGGAATGTCATGAATTTGAAGATACACAACTTTTAGAAAAATTTCTTTTTTCAATAAAAGAAGATGTTATAGAGTATGAAAAGCTATTGCAAATAAATAGTAATGACAGAGAAAAATTGGTAATTTCTATCATCTAAATTTAAACATTTGAGAATCTTTAAATTTACAATAAAATCAGTTTAATTTCAATGTTATTTCATGATTTCTTTAGATACAAAATATTATTTATTTTTTTATCAATAAAAGCATAATATAAAGTTGTGTGTATATACTATATAATAAAATTTGGGTTTAGCTGAAACAGTTAAACTTACTTAATAATAACTTATATCACTAATCAGTTTATTTTTATTATAATTTTTAGTGCTGCCAAAAATCCATAAACGAGTCAAAGATATTGGAACTATTTCTAAACGCCAATTTCAAAGGCTTACACTGAGAATATAATATTAATTTATGTTTATAAAAACTGTATTATAATACTTATTGTATATATATTATTATTTTTTTAAAATATAAATAAATTTCTAAGACTACTATAATTTGTGTTTTATTTTGGTAATAATTAGTGTAAGCATCCCTCACCCCCCTCCCCTAGATAACCGAACTATATAGCTATTTATAAAGTAGCGGATAATATATGCTTGAATGTTCCTAGAAACCTTTCAAAAAATATAACTGGAACATAAAATTTAAAACTATTCATTTGAATTCCGAATGAACATCCCAGGAACAGTTTTAAAAACATGTTACAATCATGTTCCCGAAAAACTGTTTACGGAATATAACCTGTTTTTATAGTACAATGATGGTTTATGCATTGTTACAAACAACACGGCATAAAGCGTTTATGGAATGGTTTTAGAACTCCAATGGAAGTTACTCAGAAACGTTTCAGAGTTCCCTCGGAACACTATTTTTACATAACCGTACCTAACAGTTTTTTGCACGGTGGAGTGTTCTATTTATTAACCACATCCTCAACGATTGTCAAAAATTCCAACATTATCGCAACCAATTCCATATAACAAAACAAATCTACCAAATTCTAGGACCTACCTACTCTTAAGACACTAAAAACTTAATTTAATTTCTTAAAAATACGAATTGTATGAGTTAATTTAAAAATAAAATATATAAATAACACAATTTTCATAATATATTATTAATGACCAATTTTTCTATATATTTTAAAATCAATACAAAAAAAAAAAACAACCTAAAAGCTCTTATTTCGAATAAGAATACACAGGAATACAGGATGGAATACAACATAGTAATTCAATAATATGAAACAACTGATTGAGTATAGAAATAATGACATCTTTTATATTACACCATTTTTATTTTTTTTTCTTGCCTATTAAAATTATATTTTCAATGATTTAAATAACAAATTTAGTATTTCATATTTAAAAAAATGTATTTTCTACAAAAGATGTGTAAAAACATATAGTTAAAAGTTAATTTTTTAATTCATTTTCTTAAAACACAAAACAAGCTAAGTAAAAGCTTTAAATAAATTCATCTTTTGTAGTTGAATTGTAGCTATTTTAATTTAAATAAGTTTTAAGAATTATTGTAGCGAAATGTTAGAAATTCCATGGTGTGGTGATAAACCGTTCAACAAGATGTTGTTAAAGGGCCGAAAAATGAATCAACGAAAACCATTTTCTTAAATTGAAGACTAAATAGAGAAGTCAGGAAAAATAATTTATGATACAATATATGAGTAGAAAAGTTATTTTAACTATAAGTTATAAGTGTATAATACTTAATATATTGCAGCAAGTATATAATAACCATAAAAATATATACGAGGAGACAATATGTTTGTCTTAATGGACGGCCATCGGCCAGAAAACTATTGTTGTTTATTATCTTGTTCTAACTGATAAGTTTTACTACGGCCGAGGAAATCTCCTAAGCAGACTTTTTAACGGTCGTTTTGCGTTGTGGAGGTTATACTTCGTGATGCGCTTCTCAACAATAGACGCGTAAATATAAAAACGTAAAACACGAAAAACTTTTTTGCGACATTGCCAAATTGTTACACTACCATCTTACGTCTCACTTGAACCGATGTACTGTCAACGTTTTTTTTTTTTTGTGGGGTGGAGAGAAGCGGTTTTAGACTTTAGGAGTCTCGGAAAGTGTTTTTCGTCGAATAACACAATCGTTTTAATCGCGCCGCAGACGTTTCTGCGCACGGTTTATCCGGAAAACAGCAATCGTAAAAACAAGCGCACACGTCGAGTCTGGGCCTACGACTTGCCGTCGGACGCCTACACGCACAGCGTATCCAGCTGGTTCCTAGTCATAACATGTTTACGTTAAATCATTCGCGGCGGCGTCAGTATATTATAATAATATAATAGTTGGGCCTCGTCCAACGCGCGCAATTTTAATCGCGGTGGCTATAACGGGTCGACACGGCATTAATTGCACAAGACATCCGACGACTACGGCTGGTATACAATATCTAATATTAATAATAATAATATTACACTTGATTTAATGTAATAACAAGATCGAGAGATGACGTTCGAGTATTCATTTTTTTTCGCCGCACAAACGTCTCCCCCCGACCATCGCCGCCGACCTTTCGTTCTCGTTCGCCGCGCACCGGGGTGGCACACGCACAGTGAATATTATAATATTATATATGGGTACTAGAAAATACAATACGAACCTCGCAGCAGACAACGTGCGCCAATAATTTACGCGAGGTCCGCCGCCGTCCTTGCGGTTTTTTTTTCTCATATTTTCCCCCTTTCGTTTTCTTTTCCCCGGTCGGCTTCTTCGCCATGCCTACCGTGCGGTAAATCGTTGTCGCTTAAAACACGACCCTGAACCGCTGTATAATGTATACGTACGCGGACGCACTAAACTCACACCCGTCGCTTTTGACGTCCGACGATGGCTGCCTATCGGCGTGTTCCGCGCACGCAATTAACCGCCGCTGACCGTAAGTTTCCATGTTTATTACGATGATCGTATTATGTCGTGTGCGCACAAGAAAGACACGAGAACGCAACGGAAGCGCTGTCGTTGCCAACGCAGTAGTCTCGTCCGTGATGTAAACAGCGAAACTATGAAAATGTTACTCCTCGTACAGTTAATCCTCGTGCCAGCCGCAGAAAACATTCCCGCAGAGCGCAGACCGATAGATCATAAGAGGCTGTTGTCGCAGTGACGCTGAAATATCATTTATTTTAACCGAAGCTCGAGGATCCTATTAGCGACCTAAATGCATTATACATTTATAGGATAAGTAGTCATGTGTTTGTGTTTTGAAAAATAATCTAAAGAACAGAATTTTTAAACGATTGCTGCTATATCTAATATATAATATATACCGTTCACCTATACCTAAACAATATAACTGTACGATCACAATCCAGTAAACATTTTGAAAATTATACAATTATTGAACTGAAAAAGATAAAGGATTTTCATTTGGATCTTATGACAAACGATTTATTATAATTTTCAAACCTACGATAAAATATGATCAGAGCTCGATTTGTCTTAAAACAAAAAAAATGTAAAAATGTCTTTACTTTTTACTTTTCTATACCTACGAGTTTTCAAAAACTTTTAAAAATGTGGTATAACCAGTTTAATTTTGGATCTGTAATCCATGATGATGTTTATTTATAACTTTAAAAGCTCTGCGTTTAGCGGCTGCGCATGTAAAGCCGGCACGGCGGCGTCAGTGTACGGATGATGTGTACGCGCGCGCGAACGGACGTCGACACGCAATCCGCCGTGTATTTGATTGTGTCGTTTTGACTAGGATAACTATTGGGGGAAAGAGAGAGAGAGTGGACTGTATATCTGGCTAAAATCTAATTAGTTAAATTATATCTAAATATGATGAGTGTTAAGTGACCAGTGACAAAACAACGTTTATATAATATGAAAACAATGTATAGAACAATTTATTTTGTGTTTTGCAATAAAAATAAGTACGACTAGGGTTAGTGTAAAAATAAACACGATCACATGCGATCGGCCAAAAACGTTTTAAGGACAATATACTAATTAATAATTGGTGCATCAGAAACGCTAACAAATAATAAAAAAAAAATAATAATAGAAATAGTACGTCGAATGTGACGAATAATAATAATAACAAAACAATCACGAGTACGACCTGATTAGCGGCAATGTTCGTTGATAATATAATTGATGGTTGGACGGTGATAACAGCCGATGGTGCTGACCAGGGCAGCGACAACTGCGCGAAGGTGAACTACATCGAAAACGTGTCTATGACGAGATGTCCGAAAGCACTTGTGATCGCTCAAGCGGAGCGGAGTCGCGGACGAACACGCGAAAAAAAATAATAACAGAAATATACGTGTGCACAACACGGATCGCAATGCGTAAGACGGACGGGCGATGACACAAAATAAAATATGAAGATGGTCAACGGTCACGGGTTCGCACTGCGTAAGACGGACGGGCGAGAAACACGTAGTTGACGGAGCTTGGGTCGCGTTGCGTAGAAAGGACGAACGACGGTTCAAGCAAAATAATGCGCCAAGGGTGGCACGGAAGCCTCAAATAACACGGCGTAAGCACAGCGAGGTGCGAGAGTGGCGAGACGGTATTAGCTCCGATGAGCAAAACCAAAAAAAATTGAAAATAAAATGCACATGCAAAGATGGCGGTACGGAACACTGACGGCGACAGGGCACCGGATCGTGAACAACTCCGAAAGACGGTAGAAAAATGACAGACACTTTTGGCGAGGAATCGGCGACGGATAGCTTGGTCGGCGATATCAAGAGTCCAAAGGTTGCGTCGGCGACAGCGCTCCGGCATAACAATGCCACGGAATCACCGGGCCAATTAAAAATAAAATCATTCTGTATCCAACATAAACATTAGAGGTACATTACCTATATGGGTTTTTTTTTTTTTGATATATTCTTTAAATAAAAAATAAAAATATCCTATAGCATGTAAATAGAAAGTGATATATATAAACCCACTCATGTCTTTTTTTTTTTTTAAACAAGAGAATTGTACAATCTGTAATTTAAGGTTTACAATAAGCACAAGTGATAATAGAATAATATAGAGAAGACGAAATAACAGGGTAGGTAACAGAACAATTGGACTGATAATCACAATAATCACATTATTTACGACAATTCAGACAAGGGGCATGAGAGAAGAGACCATCCGTTGATGGGACTTCTTGACGGACGCATACTAGTTGCGGACGAAATTATTCAGGTCAATATTGTAACATAACAATTGCGGACACGTTTTTCGCTATCATAGTACTAGTTGCGTACAAAGTTTTTTTTTAAATAAAAATCACGTAAGTTGCGGACACAAATATTTCCCTTCACCACTTTTTCATTTTTATAGTTTTTGTGGCAAAAATTTTTTTGAAACAGCATGTATAAATGATAATCTACTGATTTCACCATTTGAATATTGCAACATTTGTTTACTAATAATATCCTCTTTTTCGACAGTTCTTTTGGCTCGTTTTAAATTTCTTACAGCAGTATAGTTCATTTTAGTATAGCTACCAGTCTGTACTTCATTTATGGCCTCGATCAATTGATATATATTAGGGTGACTGCGATAAAACATACCATTAAGTTTAGCATGGAAACATTCACAAGCATTTGTGGTTCGTGAAATAGATGAAGAAAATTCTGCCCATATTTCTGGAGGAAATATTGCAGAATCTGTATTTATATAGTTCAAAAAAACATAATCTGTATAATCGTGTATAGCAGTACAGCCAGCCGGCAGCGTAGACATAAAGTCATCTGTAAAGCAGTCATCCACTTCGTTAGGTGACAAAAACGGTAGACCAAAAAATGATTTTAAAAAGTTCCCATTTTCGCCCTCAGTATTATATACTTTAGCTAGACCTAATAACTGTATTTTTCGGTACCAAGCTTGTCCGAGATGGAACCGACATACTTTTATTTTGCTCATTGGCCATGCTAGACGAACAGCTGAGTGAATAGATTGTTCAAAATCAATATGAAAAGTAGTTGGTAGGATTGGTGAACGTTTTTTTAAAAATTCTAGTGCTGTACAATAATCAGTAACTGATTTGCCCACCAACAAACAAAAAAATAATGGTACGTAAATACTATTTTTTACGCCATGGACCACGAATAATTGATTGTACGCAATTAGTATGTTATATTTGTGTCCGCAATTCGTATGTTACCTTTTTAGATTTCGTCCGCAACTCGCATGGTTTTTGTGACTTTGTCCGCAACTAGGAAACACCGTTCTTGACATGTATTGGAGGAGGTTAATCTAAAAGTAAATCACGACACCATGTTCGTTTTAGTCGCCTTCTGGAGGTCACCAGGGATAGAAAGTTCCGAAATCAAGGGATTGCGGTGATTGTGGAGATTGGTGTGCATGCGTTTGTAGAAGAACTTGGCGACGTTTTTAACTGTTTGGATGGAAAGATCTTTATGGAGAGTGTCATTAGAGACATAATATGGGGCATTAGTTATTTGTCGAAGGCATTTGGATTAAAAAGTTACTATTTTACTATTATAATATAGAATAAGAATATTAAATAGCACTGTCTTTATTCATACTATATTGGATTTTATATTGACATAACTTCTGCTATGTATATTAATATATTATACATAATTGTTAACAGTTTAATGTTTATTTTAATATTATGTGCCTAATTACTATGATAAATAAAAATATAAGACCGCTATATATAAAAAAAGATGATTAGTTAAAGTTTATAACTGTGTAAGAAAAGTTGGAATATACTACAGCCACTGTTTATATTGCTTATAATATAACTATTATTTTTTTCACTTTAAAATTATTTTAAGAAACTAAAAATAGTTTGAAAATTGTTCAACATATTATGAACTATGTCTAAAAAAAGTTAAATATTATTAAACATAAGTATTGTATTCATTAATGGTAGTTCGATACATTATTTAAAATAAGTATTTATGTAATAATTTTGTACCAACTCATATAAAAATTTTAAGTGTAGAGAAAATTATATTAAAATAGCTTATTTATTTAAAATGTTTATATTTAGCTATAAAATATATTATTAATTTTGAATTCTTATACTTCACATTTACTTTGGCCTAAAACTATTATTTGATAATTAATTAATAATAAATATAATGTTCGTGACTTATCAGCTACAATCTGCTTTTAATAATAAATATGTTTATAAACATAATATATAAATATAATTCACTGTGATACTATATTTTATATAAGTTATAAGTTATAATTTAATACTAAAAGATTATTGAACCAAAATCACATAATAAATTATTTTCATTTTTTTCTTTTGAAATATTTTTTAACTGATAGCCGTTTATGCGACATTATTACTGATTTAATATCGCTACTTTTAAGTTTCTTATTATTATGCCATCAGTCAATAATTTTTTAAACGAGTTAAATTCGATAACATACAATGACCAGGTCTCTACCGCTGTATTATAATATAATAACTACAAAATATTAATTATTATCCATTTATATTTAGATCATTTTTGATCTCTGATTACAGTGAAAACTATAATAATTACAATGAAATATTGTTATTTAGTAAAAAATAATATTAATTCGGTCTGTTTATTTATTTTAAAGCAAAGCCATATAATCTAAAGTTATTAAAATTATTCCTGTAGATATCATCAAAGCCTTAAAAATGTATCTATTAAGTAAGTAACGTTCATATTAAAGATAATAGTTAATAAAACTAAAAGCAAAATTAATTAATGTTTTAAAAATATGTTAGTGACATTATAATAAAGTCTAAAAATCATGTAATTAGTTATTTGATGGAAATATTAAAATAAAAATAGAATGTTAATAAAATGACAATGCTTATAATACAAAAATATTTAACTTTTAATTATAAACATAATAATGTCACATGCGATGTCTCTTATTTTACAGTAACCAAGCGTTCCAATAGCGTGCTGAGTTAATTTTACCAACTCAACTAGTAGGTAAATAGTACATAACATAATAATAAATTACTTCCCAAAAATATTGTTTGACTTTTTGCACTAATTGAAAATTAATTGTCTAAATAAAACGATTATAAATTCATCGTAGGTGAATTAGGTTGGTTTAGTTTAACCTGTAACCTAATTTTTTTAAACTAAAAAATATTATTATTATTTTTTTAATTATTTTTTATGTATTACATGTTTTTGAGCTGAATACAACTTATTTTTCTGACTGTAACAGTTGGTATAACAACCAAACAATAACAACGATAATTGGTATTTAGAGTTACATCAGTTGGTCATTATTAGGTTATATCGATTAGTCATTTTTCAATTTAATATTATATCGATTATTTTCTCAACGATTTTGCATAGCCAATAACTGTAGTGACCACTATAAACATTTAGTTCTATAATTCTATTTTTATTTTTGCAGTGAAGAAAATTATTTTGTCTGTAAAAATGTTTGTAGTATTACACATAGATCTTTTTTTTATCCATTGGTATAACTGTATAAGTACAGTTTTAAATTTTAGATAACTTTTCAAATTGCTATTAATTGCTAAATAACGTATTTGTGCGAAGCCGTACTTAAAAATGTTGAGTTCAGTTACAACGTTTATGGTACCTTTTTTCAACATTTTTTTTCACGTCATAGTAATAATGGCCAATTTTTTTTTTCATCGAGGACCAAAAAATAAATTGATCTTGATGTTTCTCTTGCTCGTTGACAATTTAATTCGTAATTAATTCATAACACATTTTTAACTAGCTATAAACACTTTCAATCTACCTACCATACACAAAAAACACAAACAACTAACTTTTAATTTATAGGTACTATCTACCCAATATCTACTATTATGATACACATAATAATTAATTATACATACAATTAATAATGATAAATAATATAATTCGTTCTACATTTTTTTTCTTTACTGAATATCACAAAAGTTATCAATAATATCTTTATATTTAATTTGTTTTGTTATTTCTGTTTCAATATTTAATATTGCAAGTATGTTTAATCTCTCACTGAGTATTGTTAAATTAAATATATTTTTATATGTTGTAAAGTTGAAAATGACCGTTCAGAGGTACAATTTTAACATAACAATATGTGTAAAATAACACTCACATACGCATAAATGTCTTCTAATTCTTCTGTTTTTAACATAGCGCTCATAGCAACTATTGTTGACGGAAGAATTTTTATACTTTAAATACTATAACTTTAAAAATGAATACATTTGTTAGTAAATGTAACATCTAAATCTTTTTTATACATTGAGCACAAATGTTCAGCTTAAACATGGACTTTTGATGATTTTATCTTCATAAGTCTTAAAAAAAAACTATACTTTATCATAACATTATTATAAACTAACTTTCTACTTATTAATTCTTCTACCATAAAATCATAAATCACAAAATATATATTTACTTTGAATTCTAAACTAGGTAGGTACCTGTTAAATTGATTTCATTTTCATTAGTACAAATTAGTTGATTCGTTGTGATGTTTTGAATTTTTTCACGTTTGTAAATCGTTTCGTAACGGTTTTCAGAACATTTTTTCATTGCTAGTTCTTCATAATGTTGAAACACCAGACTACAGATTTATAACATATTTTATCAATACTTACATACTTACTTACAATACAACACATACATCAACATTGACTGATTGTAAATATTTACTAACTACGTTGAAGTAAATCACCCTGAAATAGTGACATAAATATAACTTCAAAACAATTTATTAATCTAAGTAATCTACGAGCTCCATTATAAGTATTCAGTTTTTCATTTATATTCTCTGCAGATATGTCACACAGATTTTGTTTAACACCATTCCAATATCGGTTTAAATCTTCACATGTGTTATCCATCTTGTTTCGAAAAGATTTTTCCAGTATTGATTTAACTTTAAGTAAGTTCCAACTATGAGTAGATGCAAAAAACTATGAATAAATATTTTGAATAAAAAATTAAAAAATATATTAGCTTTCTTTCAGCAACTTGCTCTTTGTATAGACTATAAAGTACATGGTAAAAAGTCTACCTATGGACAAACTTCTTTAATTCTAGCCTGAAGACCCGAGTAAATACCATACATATTTTCTGCATTGTCGTATGATTGACCTCTCAAGTATGTAATATCAATATTATATTTTTTTAAAGTATATAATGTTCAGTATGTACTGAGATTTATGTCCAATATTTTCTAAAAAAATATAAAAATCTTTCTACAGGTAAACCTTCATTGTTTAAATACCTTAATAAAAAAGATAATTGAACAACGTGTGCAATAACTGAAGTTGAATCTATATTAATAGAAAAATATGACGCATTGATAACTTATTCGACTATTGCTAAAATTAATTTTATTTTGATGATTCCCACAATCGACAATTCCAAGTTCTAACTCACGATCTAGTTGTCCTATGGGCTATGAGACCATGCGGTTATGCCTCTTAATAATAGTGCTAGTTAAAATAAATCAACTTATATTTATTAATTAATTACTTAGTTAATAACATATATTTTTCTTTATTTAAAATTATGAAATATAGGTAAAAAAAAATGTATGTATTTATGAATTTAAAAAATACAATGAAATGTTTATTAAGTTTTGAGGTAAATATTTCTCTTTACAAAGAAAAGATTAATTTTTGTTTATTTTATCCGAAATAATTTTTCCGTCCCCGGGCAATTGCTTACTGGTTCCCTCTCTTAAACCTGGCCCTGCATTTGTGTAAGATAAGGAGTTTATAATAAATTAACTATTTAAAAGTCATAAATGAGATCTAAAAAATGAAAATATTAAAATTAAAATTAATTAAAAAAAGAAATAAAGATTTTGACATTCTTCTTAATGTAAACTATTATCAATGCATAAATTTAAAATAGTTTCAAGTTGTTATTATTGTTATTAAGATTTTTACATGCAGTTATATATCTAATTTATTTTTAACAGATTAACAAGAATTAACTAAAAAATAAAACAAAAATATTTAAATTTATTTAAAATAAAATACATATTCTCATAGGTAAATAGATTTTATAGTTATTAGTTATTAGTCGAAAATAACAGTATTTAAATATAAATAATATAATACCTACACTATTTATTGTAAATTCTGATATATAGCTGATAACATCTGATAACATATATTTAACATTAATTAATAATCATTTTAAATATCATTATTTAGTATGTGTTTCGCGTTAATTATTATTTGAAAATTATTACAATTATTGTGATGTAGTAATGTAATATAATATTTGTAAATTCATTTATTTTTAAACACAATTGCTATGATTAATCAATTTAATCAATACTTTATAAAAAATTTACTTTTCAAAATAATTATAGTATAAGTTGTTTCATAAAAAGGTTTACTTAAAAGTTAATATAAAAAAAAGAAAACAATATACGGTATGTGATTGCATTATAACTTTGAAAATATCTTAAACAAATTATTTCATTACGACGACGCCGACGAAACTCATTTGAAGGCATATTTTCTGTCCCACGTGTACCTACAACTGATATGACATTTTCAGTTCGATTGATAGATATTTTGATCTTTGAAATCTCTTTAAAATTGAATAGGTAAATAATAATGAACATGTACACACGCCGCGGTCATTAAATGTCTATCGAGTCGTACCAAATAACTCAACGGAACCTTTTTATCGCACCTATTGCGTTAAGAGCTGTATGTACCTCTGTGTATTAATAATTTGGGCTCTATACTTCAAAAGTAGATAATTATATACATATAAATATATACTAGCAATAACCGTTTGCACTTTTTTGCCTGTACAAAATGCATCCGTGTTAGTCTTAGTAGCTAAATGCTTAACATTTAACGCAATTATGTGTGTGGATGAATAATATTTTTGGTTTTCTGATTATCTGGTGTATAGGCCATATTTCTGATATATCAATTTTTCATAACTGTCCCGCTCAGCGTTGCATTTTTTGACCATTAATCATTATTTTTTTTATTTTTTTTTATTTATTTTTTGTTGAACGACCCAAATTCGATTTCTTTTTCGTTCTGAACCAAAAACCAACAACTCGTAATATTTCAATAATGTAGACCAAAAACTACGAAAAAGTTTTACTCTATTATACTTAGGTATATCAAATATTTACTAAAATAACTAATAATTGATAATTCAAATGGAAAAATAAATACCTTTACGTGCTTATTTTCCGATTATTAAAAAAAAATAATAAATAAATAACGAAAATTTATCGTTGACATTTCATTTTCATTTTTACCTTGTACATCTTCAGATTTATATAATGATTATTAGTCTAACTTTGAATCTACTTCAATACTATAAATATTAAAATAGTTAAAATTAAGATTGAAACTCAACCAATTTGGTAAAAAAAAACGACATTATAATAATTATTTCTTCTCCATTTATAATAGTCTAGATAGGATTCCACAATAGTAATAAATGATTTAACAATATGTACACCAACAACTATTTTTAAATATTTATTTACTGGTGAGATTATTGATCATATAGTTCATCATATTAATTTATATGTATTTCAAAAATAATTGAAGACAGGAAAAGCTTTCATGCGAACAAATATATCTGAAATAAAATGTTTTATTGGAATGCAACTTCTAATGGGTATCAAGAAGCAATGCAGTTATAGGGGCTATTGATCATCGTCATCCAATTTGCATGATTCTTATATAAGTGGTTTAATGCCAGTAAATCGATTTGGTAGGTTATTATCTCACTTACACTTGAATGATAATTAGCTTATTTCAAAAAAAAAAAAAAATCAACCAGGGTATGATAAGTTATACAAAATTAGGCCTTTTATACAGACTCTTCTTAACAACTTTCAAAGAATGTATAATTCTTCTAAAATAATTGCGATTGTCGAAAGTGTGGTCAAATTCACTGGTCAAAATTCCAACGAACAATATATTATAGTAAAAAAAAAAGTGTTTATGATATTTGTGTACTTTGGTAGTATAACATAAAACTAATCACTTCATACATGGTGGGATATACGTCATCCCACCCACAATACTCTCTAAAAATATATTTTAGTATTTTTTTAACACCAAAGTCTTATTATTTACTTGAACAATAATTTATTATACCACAAAAATTATGAATTTCCAAAAAAAAATCTTCTGTTCATATACGACAAAATAGTTATGAAGCCTACATGACTGAACATAAAGATAGTCAAATCTTGGTTTTAATAATAAGTAATGATGTTTTACAATCTTCAACCTTTTTATAATTAATCATAAATTAATTGATTTACTTTGTAGACAACAGTTAATTTTTTAGTGAGTAATTTTGATATCAATAATGAAGATATTTTTGTGATCAATCATTTACTTTTTTGGTTCTTAATTCTTGTAGTTATTTACTGCAATATTCAATACTAGAAATCAGATTTTATAACAAAAAAATATTAAAACAAGTGAAACATGTGACAAGTGACAACTATTCACAGTGGTCAAGAAAAATATTTTTATTCTATAATATTAAGGAAGCGTTTTTTTTTTTTTTTTTGTGTGTGTTTATGTATGTGTGAGGTTATAAAATATGAAATGAATTATTAACTGCGCTACTATTAATTGTAAACATGAAACAATATATTATCATAATTTAGCTTTTATTTGAAAATTTTGTTCAACATGTATAAGAACTATCTGAGTACGAATAGTACGACATACGGTAACCTTGCCGGTCCCCACGGCAATAAATTGTGGCGCATTGGAAGGGCGATAACAAACAAGTACCATGATTTATCTTATTAACATGTACATACTTGTGTTTTTTTTTATGAATTTTAACAAATTGAGAATTAATTAATTTTGTAACCTCATAAATGTTTACGACATGAGAAAAGTGATAATTCGTGTAATCCTCTAATTTTCAATAAAAATAAGCTAATAGTTTTACATTTATTGTTGATTGTTATTAACAAGTAACAACCAGTAACTACTAAATACGAAAAAAATCTTGTGGTATTATTTTATTAAAAACACACGAGTGCTATATTATACTATAATATTATGCATTTACGTTAAGATAATTTGTATTCTACAAAATCTATAAAGCAATTGAATTGAATAATTCCTTCTGAACTATGAACACAATAACTGTTCAATTACAAAATTAAAAACTATTAAAATATAGGTACTTATTTTAATTATATATATATATATATATATATATGTATGTATGTATATAATATATTTATAGGTAACGAATGAGAACCATTGATTATTTATTGATGAATGACACTAAAAGATAGCAAATAACAATATTATTGTTTAAATTTTATGAATGAATCATAAGACTATTAATTATTAGTAATTACTAACAATCATAACAATATTAAAAATATTAGTTTGATCAAATAATATTTATTGTTACTTGTCAATCATCAGCAACTGTAACATTTCAATTATAAATAGGTAAATGAAATATATATTATTCTAAATATTTTACACATCTTATGTCATACTGATACCTTGAGTATAATATGGTATAATTACAACATCACATTATTTGCAACCATTCATGACATCATAATTAACTTAATCCATATAATACGGTAAAATAAAAATAACTATTTAGATATGTTTTATAAATTTAAAGCAAACACAAATTTATCAAAATATGTTATTATTAATTATTTAATTTATCAGTTATTAGGTACTTATTATTCAGTTATATCTTCATATTTAGATATTTATGAAGTAACATAATCATATTTATATGATAAGTAATACATTATAGATTGTGGTTTCTTTAATAGCCCTAAAGGCTTAGAGAATATTACGTTATTAATGAGTAATTATTTAAAAATAAATCATTTATGTAGTTACATACTTATTTGACTTATTTATGATTTAATATCTTAATAGATTACCATTTAAATTCGTGGTTACGTCGAATGTTTTATTATACGTAATATAGAGTTTCAAAATTCAAAAATCCTAATGAATTAGATCACATCAAGATTTTTTACCTAATTTTTCTTTTTCAATAAAATACTTATTTATTTAGCTACTCTTATATAACCTTGTCTATCAACGTATATCAATACCGATACTTCTGTGTTTGTCAATACATAGACTATATAGTATCAAATTCAGTGAGTATCTAGTTATTTATTCATTCAGTTTTTTAGTTAAATATTGAAATATGGTCTAAATTTTCAAAAACATAATTATACATTATGTATGACTTACTTTTACTGAATATGTTGGTTGGTCAATGTCAATTTCTACATAGTCAGCTCTATCCAGCTATCATCATAAATATGTTATCAGATTTTGACCTATTAAATATTATAAATATATTATTAAATTATAATATAATACGCAATTTGTCTTTTATGATTGTTTATGAAAACGTATATAGTTTTAGGATTAGAATAGCCAAAGAACCATAAAATTATATGACAATGGTGTACAATATTAATGTAGTTATGTTAACATATAGGCTCATAATCTCATAGTCGTTATTTGGCGTAACGACGATAAAAAATTAATTTTTCTGAAAAATAAAATTATTCTTGTAAGGTATTTTTTATGTTTATTGTTATAAATGTATTTGTAATGATTTAATGGATTGCAAATACTTTAAATGCTTGTTATATTAAAATTTCTATTGTAGTATTTAAACTTTTACTGACGAAAATGCTTTCAAATTATTCAACAAAAATCTTAATGTTCATAAAAATACTTACTTACCTATATTAACAAACTATTAGAATTATTATTATAAATTTTTGAAATGAAAAAATATTCTCCAAATAATAGGTATGTATTTTTTTTTTACATATTTTTTACTGTGATAAAAAATACCTTAAAAATGTATATTGTGTTTATTATTTACTGTTTGAAACTATAGCCGTATAGTTAAATAGTTCGGTTTATACGTTTAATAACGCATAAAATAAAAACCCTAATGTGCAACTTAATACGTCGCTGTGCTAGGGTTGTTTGATAAATACTCTTATCTTCTAAAATATTACTGTCGATGTTATTATATGTAGGTGCTTCTACGTATAAATGTAATTAATTCTGTATCAGAATAGTTTTATTTGTATATTATCCACGGCATAGAATAATTTTAATGACTCCTTAACCGACCAATAAAAGCCATTCACTTTGATCTATGAAATATTATTTTTATTATTAAGCATATTGTACAGTATTTCCGTATTATGTACATATTGTGGATTCTTAATATTAATAATAATAAAATAATTTTATTATATTTATTTTCATATTGTATGTGCAATGCGTGTATAAACTATAAACACCGTGGAGTCGTCGCGAGGTCATCAATGGGGTTATTTTTCATATCTGCGGTGGGCACAAAAACTATGATTACTTATATTTATTAATTTTGGTATACTAGGTTACCTAGATATTTGTTCAATATATAATATGTACTTCGTCGAAGTCTGTTGCTAGAGCAGTTTCTCAGCGGTAATAAATATTTTCAATTGGGAAATTAGTCAAATAGACTTACCAGAATGGATGGGTTGGAGCTGACAAGTCGATAACTCAATACTGTAATAGACACGTCCCATGTCGAAGAACGGTTAGATAAGTTGATATTCTTGTTTGTATTTGTATTTTTTTTTCTTTCCAATCCCAACCTTTCCCTCCCAAGGCAGGTCACACTAAACAAACACCATATCTTTGGAATAATTTATTAATTATACTTTAAGGTATATAGAAGATTAGCTTAAGGAAATAATTTATTCGAAGTTTTGTGTTCACCGCATTCATGCGGGTCCCAAACTAATAAACCATTATAATATTGTAGTTATATCTACTATACCAACAACTAATACTAACTAGACCGACCAGAGGGACAACAACCACGATACAGTGGCATATTTATGATTATGACACGCGGGCACAGAAGTCGGCGTGCCGTTAGTATAATTCAAACAAGAAAAGTCAATTACCGAATGACGACGACGTACGTTGTTTGAACGTATATTAGTTGTATTTAAATTTTCGGTTCCGTTTGTATGTTTATAATAATATATTTTGTATGCAGATAAAAGAGTTAGACACGCGAGCGCGTCAATAAATTATGTTTTTTACTTTTGTTACCTATTATATAACATGTTTGGCCATATTTGTAATATTTATTGATAGTGTCGATAGCGATAACTATAAGAAGTACCTATATACTTCCTATATATATTATACTATTTACAATCCAACATGTAGAAACTAATAATATATATAATATGTATGGGTGTAATATACTATATAGTGTAGGTACCTACAATATATTATCATTGTAGTCATATATAGGCACGTTTATGGTAATTATTGGTAAAATAGTAGTCGTCGTGGCCTAGTTATCTATCTGTCGCTGCTCAGTTACTATGGAGTCTAATTAATACTCGCAATAAATAAGTCTTTAGCTCGGGAACTTGTCAAAGAGCTTAATAGTTTTTAATTAAAATAGAAACACGGAACATCGATCAATTGCCATACGTGGCATAAACCATATACCATATACCTACCTATAATAATCGTATTTTAAGAGTTTACGAAGACATATTATTATTTGTATTTTGTGCTAAACCTTTGTTTTTATGAACACACATAACGATAAGGTCAAATGTGTCATTGGCATGCAAAATATAATATGTTTGGCTTTATTATTCGAAATATAATATACTGCGTAGGTATAAAGTATTATACCATAACTCATAAGTACCGGCTTACAATCTATACTGAAAATACAATAGCTAAAAATTATAATGATATATACATTTTGTAAACGAATGTCATTTGTATACTTAGGAGGCACCTACATAATGTTCATAAATTATAGATATACTCGTATACTCAAGTAAAATATTTTCAAATAAAATTTTTATTTATTGATATTTAAATAATTATATTTTACACAGTTTTTGGATTTGATGCAAATTTGTAGCTATAAAAAATAAACACGATACCTAGTGTTAAGCTCTCAAAAACCTGAATATTATAATAGTAAATAGTTGCTAATTTCTATTCAGAAAATAGTTCCAAGTAATACATAAAAGGACATTTAATGTTAGAAATATTATAATAATGAATTATTTTCATTTAAATATGATAAATTAAAAAATACTGGTTTAATGCCGTGAAAATAAATATAACTACGAATAATATAACATCTATAAAGCACGTAGTTATTTTAATTTAACAATATTTCTAGTTGTATGAAAATCGTTTTTACCCCACAAAATCAATTTAATACTACTTAGATGG
Organism: Melanaphis sacchari; assembly: GCF_002803265.2. Lineage (NCBI taxonomy): Eukaryota > Metazoa > Arthropoda > Insecta > Hemiptera > Aphididae > Melanaphis > Melanaphis sacchari. Next base: position 24,901 of record NW_020271289.1, read on the forward strand.
TATAAATAATTCAGATTAGATGCCCCTAAGCAATTGAATACTGAATATGGACGTAGATAATATTACTAATAGTATACAATAATGTATTGAAATATTAATAAAGATATTCATAATATTTAATACACTTTAGCCTCCTGAGACCCAATGTCCATCCATTATAATGGACAATCATGATAACTGCTTTAGCGCCAAAAATTTATTTTATTTTATTTTTAATTTTAATTTTAATTAAATGTTTTAACGATAGAAATAATTATTTTTTGAAAACAATTTTTTGCAACTATAGATTTATTTATTGAACATATTAAGTATTATTATACAAAAAATGTCTTGAATCATCTTTTGTATTTCTTTTCGCCTATAGTTATATTTAATTTAGAAATAATAATAATAAATGATTTTTTTTACAGTTCATGTAGGTAATACCAATTTATTTTCATTTTTATTAAAAATCATTTTAATATTTTATACCCGAAAGTACCTAATTCGCAAACGTTTCTGATTATGGTTGTTTGTATTGATGAATGTTTTTATATTCCTGGTAAAATTCTGAAATGACGTCACGACGACCTTTTATATAATAGAAAAGCAGCTAGATAAACAGGCCAATTTTTCCGAGATATCAAAATAATAATAATTTGTAACTATAAATAATATTATGGTAGATATATTATATAATTTTGAGCACATTTCAATTTATAATAAGACAGTGAACGCACGACATTATGTAAAGTAAATTACGTGGGAAGACATACAACATTACAATTTACAACTACGCGGAAACTGGTACATACGGATCCAGAAAGCTTCCTTAAACTGTATAATAGCCAATTTCAAAGTGTTAATATGTATACTCATCACGTAAAGAGTGTAATTTCACTGAAAAATTAACAATTTCACCCCCACACCGCCATTCAATTATACTTACCCCATAATATTTAATAATAATGGCTTTATACGATTTTACATTAACGAGGTAAATACTAATTTATTGATACAAAATTTGAACTAATTATTAAACATGTATTATCATAAATAATACAAGGGTGTTCATTTCAAAATTAGGGTATACTAAGCACGCCTCAGTTTTCAAACTGTGGTGATATCAGTATTAACCTTTTACTACGCGCGCAGTACCTACTTATAGTAATACGATCAAAAATGCCCGTACAAATTAAAAAATAAATAAATAAAATTCACTGTGCGAAAAAAAAAATTGTAATACTGGGGGTAAAAGTTGATTAACTGTAATTGAAAACAGGTACATGAAATCACATTATCTTTCCTTTAACGATAATAACTAAATTACTATCATCAATACGTCTATATAGTCATTATATTTTATTTAACATGCATTGTCAAAGAAGAGTTCAAAGATGAAACAATACTAAAAACGTGTCCAACCTAAAAATGTTCATACAAAATGACTCAATCATATTTTAAACGTATTCAAGCTTCAATTGAATACAATAGAATAAAATGTAGGTACTTATAAAGTCCATGTAGAAAACTTAACTCGCATAATATATATTTTTTTTTATCTTGGTTATAATGAAAGCTTTAAGTTTTTGATTGTTAACGTCTCGGTGTTACTTTGATGAATGTATTGGTTTTACAATAGGGACCATTTTTTTTTTGTGTGTGTATAATATGTGTTTAGTGTCTACAAACAATTAAGTTTATTATTATTTTCTATACACAATGAGATTTTCAAAATACTCAGATTAATTTTGAACCATATTTGTATGTCAGACCTATTCACGTTGTTCCACAATATGCATCTGTACATCGGTATTAATTTAAGGTAATAATAATACAACATGATAAAATGTAACAATAATAATATTATATTAAGCTGCAATATTTTTGTCAAGAATTAATTCAATCTTTCGTTTGATCACTAATAATAGATAAATAAATCATTATATTATTATTGTTATATATTATATCCACCTGTAGGTTAAAAGTAGGAATTCCAGATATGTTTTTTTTTAATTACGGGACATTTTAAATCATATACCTATATATTTGTAATTTACATTGGTATCAATTATAGGAGGGGTGAAGAAGTAGTCCCTCAAAATTCAAAGTTATGGTTTAGTTATAATGCTATGTATATAAGTTAAAATTTTAAATAGGTTTCAGGGTTTTTTTGTACTTGAACAAATATTGAAATACCTTGAATATTAGGACTTATGTTAACAATTAAGGTATTATACACGATTAAATACGTGATTTTTTTTTTATCAAATTTTCGGTAAAAATTTAGCATTGTAATTTGATTTAGATACTATCATTCATCAATAATTTAAATTCTAAAATGCTAAATAATAAGAAAAAATTAAATTTTTGAATTAATTTTAAAATAAGGTACATAGTTAAAGGTACCTACTTACTGCATACGGGATGGGCTGTCCAAGATACGGGACAAACGTGTTATTTTTAAACTTTTTTTCGGGATGCCGATACGCTTTATTCCAATACGGGATGATAGCACAAAATACGGACGTATGGGATCCTTAATTAAAAGTAGATAGGTAATTAGTAACTGTGATATCTATTCTGCATATTACTATATGTTAATGCGATCACCTGAAACGATCGTGCCGTTGTACTCCGACGGTACACACATTATAATATTATAGCAGTTTACTATTAATCTGTGGGCTGTGGCGTATCCACTTGGGTACGTACAGTTTTAACATTATTTATAATCGCTCCCGAAAACTGTACGATAAACAATAATTATTAATTATTCATAAATGATTTATAAAAAGTAAAATAAACTGTGCTCTCGTGACGTCGCGTAAGTGTTTTGAAATAAGCTGCGCTATCTGTCCAAACAAATTGTTAACTTTTTATACCACGCGAACAATTTTATTCCGATTCAGACAAACGTGTGTGCTGTGCATTACAATAATATTATGATCGAAAGGAGAATGTTGGGCCCGCGATCGAGCAAACGTTGCTTCGCCCCGAAGTTTTTTTGTTATCAAACTCTTAGTCGTTATCAATCAGTGACCATAAATCGCGGCTGGACGACTGTCCGTGAGCCGATCGTCTGCCGGTCGTCGTCCCGTTGGAACGTTGAATACCGAATGAAAAATCAACTAAAACACTCGGACTTAGAGCTCACGATATACGTCATTGTATCGTACGGACGACAAAAATAAAATAATATCATGTCCGCGTTACAAACGGCGTTGCGACGTACGACGGGTGTGATGATGCCGCCTAATGGTTTCTATCCTGCCCGGGTTTGGTGTTCGACCAGAGCTGTACCTGTGGGTGAGTTACTATTAAATAGTTAGTATTAATTAATTCGTCTCGTCGAGAATCGGTGTCGGCGACCCGGAGCACTGCGACGTGACGACGATTATAGTTCGACTGTAAACTGGCTCGCCTTTTCGTTTCGTCGCAGTTTTTTGCCCCGAAAATTAACATCAGTTATTTACCGATGTCTTGTTGCAGACAAAAAGTTCAGAGTCTTGGACTTGAAGAAAAAAGCTTTTGTGCCCGATGCGAAGAAAAAATACATCAAGACCATCACTTTACCGCCCAGGTAGGTACCTAATATAATAATGTTAACAATTATTATTTATCGATTTGTGTTAAAATAATAAATACACATTGATTACACCAATTATTTGATTATTTCAGAGCTTTAAGTATGCCTGTCGATCAAGATTGGTCTAATGTATGGCCCGGTCCTAGAACATTTCATCCGGCTACTGTGCCATTAGCAGTACGACAAGGGTATGATCCTAAAAGAGCATCACCCGGAAAATATGGCAATGCTGAACTAATGAAAATTCCAAATTTTCTGCATCTTACACCACCAGCAGTTAAAAAACATTGTAGTGCTTTAAAACAGTTTTGTACCGAATGGCCTAAAGGTTTAGAAACCGATGAAGATTGTGATAGACATTTCCCAATGACTACAATAACAACAGATTATTGTCATTCATCACCGACAATCAAAGATCCAAAAGCCAGAGTAGTTACAATCAAAGTATGTAGCGATTTTTGTGATTTTGGTAATAATACTATTAATACCATCTTATTATATGTATATCTACAGTATTTTCTGCTTTTTTTAATTAAGTATGTGATGTTGCAGTACCTACCTATTATTTTTTACAATATTTATAAACAACATATCCCAATATAAGAGATAATTATATTTTCCATTTTTAAATGATATGAAAATTATCTAACCGTGTAATAATAACATACTGAGATTAGAAAGTGTGCTTTACCATGCTGGAGCTATCAATTATTAATACATTGGATCAATTTTATAGTGATTTCATTAATTTTTATTTTGGCTATGTAACTAAGCAAATCAATAGATTTTTTACATTGACCCTCATACAATAATATATTCAATATAATCTTCTGTCTTGAACTACTGTCAATTTGCTTGCTCGATATTCATTTCTGAAAATAGTACTTTTATTATTAGTACTATTATATAGGTTCTGTGAAGATAAAATAAATTTGTAATTTTTTCATTCATAGACTCATAAATGTATTGTTTTGTTTACTAGATCAAACTAAGCACGTTTAATTTGGATAAACATGCCAGAGACAAAATGATCAGGTTGGTTGGAGACAGATATGATGAAGAATCTGATATACTTACTATTGTCACTGACCGTTGTCCAACGAGGAAACAAAACTATGATTACGGAGTTTATGTTCTCACAGCCTTGTACCATGAATCTAATGTAAGATATTAGATATTTATTATTTATACTTTAATATGCTTATAAAAAACCAAAACAAGTCGTTTTGTACAACTGATTTTTATTACAGACCTTTGAGGAATGGGAACGACAAAAACAAGAAGCAGACATGGAACATTACATTTGGGAAAACAATCCATCAAAAAGAGCCTATGTTACATTAACTCGATGGCCACAAAAGGTTTCTGACGATGATGTAAAATCACATTCTATTGATGATGATGTAGTGGGACAGAAATACAAAGAAGCCGTTACAGAATTATTAAACAATGGTAAAACTAACATTTAACTAAAAAATTGATCACATTTCAATAAAATATCTTATATTTTTAGGCGAAGATACATACACTTTGAATAAATACAAGGAAGCTGTGCTTGCTGTGGTATTACCTCAAAATATACAGTCTTAGAAAATTTAAAATTAGATATTTGTTATTTTGTACAATAAAATTAATTTTATTCAGACTTGACTACATCTTCTTCTTCTTTGATTACTATTGGCAATCTGTCGCCCCATTTACTTGATCGGGCACACCAAAAAAGGGATCTGTGAAATGAAGGAAAACAAGTTCATTATTAAAGTATAAATATGATAATAATTATTAACTAAAAACATGGTAGAAAAACAAACGGATTCATTAATTTATTATTGACTTTTTTTTCTATTCAAATTATCTACCATTATCTTATTGTAAATAGAATAATTTAGATATATAACAATAAATATATAATGGTTATATTAACATAAAAAGTGTTTAAGTGCTATAGACTATTCAATAGGACTATATATATATGTCTACCATGTATCTATCTTATAAATGTACAACATGGAAAATTTGTGTTCAGTAGTTTCAGTTTTGCGTAATAAACTATAAAAATAGAGTAAATTGATTTATGTATTGTCAAACTTGCAGGAAAGAATATTAGTTTTTTTACACAAAATTTTATGGGAAATTTTTTATTAAAATATTTTACATACTCATAACTTACTTAAAAAATACAATTACATAACTAATGAAAACAGAAAATTTTTACTATTAAGTTTAATAATAGGTAAATTTCTCTATTATCAATAATTTGCAAAATTGAAATTGCTAAATCCAAATTTGATGTCATACAATTGTAAAATGGAAACAATACATGCTAGTGTGGTGTTATCTTGAAATGTAATATTATGAGATATTTAAAGACTTAGGTATAACCCGTAAACTTATAAAGTGCATGTCACTAACATAATAATACATGTGTAAACAAAAGTTTTAAAATTAGTACCTATATTATTAGTTTAATAAAAACTACCCACCATCTGAGCCCATCAGAATGTTCTTTTTGATTTAATTTAGGTGGTCCAAGTTAGTGTTTTGTCAAGGGGAAATCTAGGTATTTAACTCAATAATTATCTTTCAGGAATTATTTAGGTAGGGAAAATCACTGAAAGATAATACCATGGGAGGTGTCTGCTTTTATCAATACAAGTTGAAAATTTCTTTTTCAACATACACGAATATAATATATAGCACCCGATTAAATTGGTATTACACAATAAAATATAATTATTAAATCTAAATATAGAAGACTATAGCAAATGTAAGAATACTTCGTTTTTTAAAATCGATTTCCTAAATAACTGAAAATATATTGTTGATATAAAAATGTGATTATACGATGTGCTCATAAGAGAACACTACACACAGAAATAAAATCAAGAAACACCCAACAGATAGGGTTGCCATTTATAAAAAATTACAAGCTGGGACACTATTATATTCTCCCCTTCCAAAAACATTCGTCGAAATTTTTTTTTAGCCATAATGTATATTATGCAAATCAGGTATTATAGTATGAAAACAAAATTTTATAAATATCGCTATAAAACATTGAATAATCGTCTTCAGCTATTTCCAAATTTTTCGACATTTATTTATTTTTAGTTATTTACGCATTACAACAATTCGGGACTAATTATGAGAAATTGGTACACATCCATCTCCCGGCCGGGAGTTGAAAAATATCGGGACTGTATAGTGAAAACCAGTAGTGTCCCGGCAAAATCGGACGAATGGCAACCCAACCAACACAGAAATAAAATTATTAAAATTTCAAATGCAGAAACACACAACATTTGGTTGACAATGCAACATACATTTTACGAATGGAAAGAAAAATAAAGTATGAAGTACTTTTGTATAAACATAAAAAATGAAGTATGAAGTACTGTTGTATAAACATATTTGATTAGTTTATTCGAAAAAAATGAAAAAGTTCAATAGCAGTTATTCAATGTTAAACTAGAAATGGATAAATATTGCCATGATTATTGTGTAGGAATAGTCACAAACGAATTATTTAAGTGTTCTGGTTAGACTCTATTGTCCCTATTTTATATGATATATTAATAAAATAATAATTGAATTTTTGAGTTGAGCGATACTTTAACCTTTCTCTTGTTCTTATTGTCAAAAATATTTTTTACAAATTGTACAAATAAAAATGTAAAGACGTAAAAAAAGAAAAAATTTCGCATTAATCGTGCCAATCACTAAAATACGTTTAGTGAACATCATGCTCATTTTGATGGGTTTTTACCCACCAACCCACAAGAAATTTGTAAATGGCGGTTCAAAAACACGCGATTTCACCGGATTTAGGGTAATACCAGCAAGTCTGAGTAAATATATTAACATTAATTTATAATATGTTATTATTTATAATTTAGAAATAATAATATTATGATTAGATGGTTAAAAAAATGTTTTCAATTGAAATGAAATTGACTGACAACCATGACCGAGGTGAGCTCGATAAACGACTTTTGGTACCAGGAACTTAGGAATTTATACGGTCGTGATACACGTTGGGAGTTTGAGTGATGTCGTCGTCGGAACACGCATGCGACACGAAAAATAATTTCTGGTACCCGGAACTCATGAACAGTTGGGGTTGCCGTCCTGTTGCGTTCCCACAGTCCTTTACCCTTATCAAATCCTGGTACCAGAAATCGTTTTTAAAGACTAGAATTTGACCTGCGTTTGACGCGTGCATACTCGATCAATTGAAATCTTTTGAATAGTGGTCGCCGCGATCTTTTATAACGACCCTGACCAGTAGACAGTCTGTTGACGGTGGTATAAGTTTAGTAGTAACCTATTAACGATGCTGCGTCAGTGCTTTTTACGATGTAAATGTATTAAATGAGACGATTGTAAATTTATTTGTATTTTTTCTATTTACTAATCCATAAACTCTATGCGAGTTTTTTATTTTATTTATTACGTCGAGTTGAAAATATAATACCTACTAATCTGCGATTTCCAATTCACATTGAGTATTAAAATAAGAAAAAAAATAACAATTTACTTAAACATTTTAAATGAGTAATATATATAATATAGGTACAAATTGGACCGTGGATTTGAATATAATTAACAATTATATAATTTTGTATTTAATTATTTTGGATTTTGTGTAAGTAATCAGGTAATCCTTATATGTATCATAGTTTTCAATTTATTAATATCAATTTTGTCTGTATATTGAAGTAAATTAAATTTTTTATGCTGTCCTAGAAACCCTATAAAAGTATACAATAATATTTTTTCGAACAAAAAACTATCATCTTAAAGGAAACTATTATAAACTATAAAATGTTATGAAAAAATCATTTAAGTGTAGAAATTTTATTAAAAACATTTTTTATTTATATATCAAGTACCTAATTGATGATTTAATAATTAAATAAACATTTTAATTTTATATATTTTTTTAAACAATTTTTTTTTTTATATTTTATAGTATTGTTTCAATGCAAACAAAAATTCAAAGACCATAGTTAAATTATATTATTTCAGATAACATAAACATGTTAAAGTAATAGTAGATTATAGCTTGAAACTTTGAAAAACATTTAAATTGTACAACCACATTATTATAAACAGTAATTTTTTAGCCTTAGGATAAAGAATAATTTAGAAGCCATCCATTATCATGATTTTATTTTATTAAATGCATGCATTTCTAAAATGTGTTAATTACCAACTAAAATATCTATAATAGTAAGTATTTAATACATTTAATTCAATAAACATAGTATTAATAGCTTTGGTATTCAAATTTGACTTATACAACATTTTTACTAAAAATGTTTTAATTATAAATTAAGCATTTACAAGACCAAATAATAGGTCATGTACCAGTTGTGGGCTCCAGGTGAATGTTGTGATACTAGTTATACTACTAAATTATTTACCCATGTATTAATTGTACCTACCATTAAACCTTTATATTTTCTACAGCTGATTAGTATGATAGTGATTTATAATTTTATTTATTTAACTTATTTCCTACATTTTTTATAAAATGTATTTCAAACAATTATTAAACATAATAAATAACTATGTGTATGAAATATAATTCATAACTATAAATTATTAAAATTAAAAAAAACTATAAATTTGTTTTTTCTAAATAAATATTATGAAATCTTATTAAATGCAAGTTTATATCTGCACAATTTACTCAATAGAATGTTTAAGTTAATTTTAAATTATGACCATCAAATAAAACTTGATATTTAAATACTCGATTATTTTATAATCTGATATTCTAATACCTAAAATCAACATATGAATAATTTACTTGATTATAGAATTTAAATTACATACTTTCCGTTTTTGGAAGCAGTAAATATAATTTCTTGCAGTTTACCACTGCTTGTGCACAATCGACAGATGGAATGCTTTGAACGTACTAAAACTGGTCTCACTATACGTGGCCACTGTTCGTCTGTGTTTGGCCTCTTTCCTATAATGATTAAAAAATGTCTGTTAAAATAATAATTGCCAACCTAGGTTGAAAAATATTTACTAACCTTTTTTTATTATAACATATGAAAAAAGTTCTCGTTTGATTACAGATTGTTGAGCTATCTTTGGTTTATAATAAGATACTTCAAAATTACAAGGTGTGTCGTCAGTATCATAACGCGGACAAGAATGTTCGTGAGGGCACTATAACAAATAAAATAACTGGTAAAACAACTAATTATGATTAGAAATTTTAAATCCTATAATAGCAGTTATTAAAATGTTACCGGTGAAAATACATGACTTTTTGTATTGTTTTGTGAAGATATTTCTAAGAGAAGGTCTCTGGCTTCATTTATCAAATTGAATCCAGCCTTCGTTCCAATTTCAATGAGTACAATATATTTTTTAGTCTTGTTCCATAAATTTAAAAGTGTCTCAAACCGAGTTTTAATGTCTGGTAGTTCAAACATACTGTATGCAGATACGACAAGATCAAACTTCAACTAAGAACAATATTAGACAAGAAATTATTAATTGTAAATACAAAATTAATATAATATAATATAATGTAGTCCATACGTTTGGTGATGCTGGTAAAAATTGTCTATAAAACAGACCTTTAGGCAATATATTTTCATTATTTGGATTCCCCTCTTGCAAAATAAGTTTTGCCAGATCATTCATAGTTGATGAAGTGTCCACACAATAATACTCTTTTAATGAGTTTCCCCAGATATTTTTTGCATTTCTATAAACATTTTAAAGAATCAAAATAAAATAATTAACTTTAAAGAAAGCTCTAAGATAATGTCAGCGTAACATTAGCTATATTTATTTTTCAAATACCCATTAGTAAAAAAAACCACTCTTTGTACTTCTGCTAAAAGGAGAAATTATATGACCTATTACAATATTTACTAAGTATTGCATTAGTGTCTAACTGATTTTTTTTTCAATATTTCATCTACAATTAACTGAAGTTATTCTAACTAATATTGAAAAAACTAAAAATGTAGCTATACATTATGACCTTCTAAGTAAATATTTTCATATATTAAACTCACCTATTTTTTTCTGGCTGACTACTAAATGAGTTTTGTAAAATTTGGTTTTGTTATAAGCAGTACATGATAGATAGACAATAATATGTTACGCTGACGTCTTCCTTAGTAAAATAAGTAAAAGAAACGTACAAGGTAACTGTACCAATACCAGAACCAAAATCAAAAAGAGATTCAGGTGCAAAATTCGGATCTCTCTGTTTTAATTCACTAAATAATGTCTTTATGACGTTATACTCTGGAGCAATACGAGATAGCAGATACTGATGGCATACATGTTTGTTGCTATAATCAATTGGTTTCCAATTATATGTCCGTTGAGCAACAAGTTTTTCAACCCGGTTGTTTATGAATTTCTCAAATTTTATTTGTTGCTCTTCATTCATGTTTTCATTGTAATCTAAAACCTCATATTTTGATCTTTATAATTAATATAGAAAATAAATAATTTTGACATTCAGTTTAATAAACAATACTTTTCAAAGAGTATTAAAAATATAATTTTAAATACTTTATACTTAACAATATATAACTAATAATTATCAATGACCATCAGATAAAATATTTTTTTAATATACTTTTAAACTAATTTTGTACATTTTACTATCTATAAAGATTTTTTTTTTATATAATTATCAGTAAGTCTGATGAATTAATTTAATGTAAATATTGAAGAGTGAAATTCATTATATCTTACTTGATAAATTATGATTGTCGAACAAAAACTATACAATTTACTGTACAGATATTGGAAATTGTTAAAGAAAAGAAAATATGTAATATAAATTACTAGTAAAGTATTTTAAGATACAATTATCTAATAATATTTTCACACAAATACATTACAACACTAATGTTACACGCAAACAATATTCTTATTTAATCAAAATATAGATACATACATTTTTTTTCCAATTCAATTTTATTTTGTAGCTTTTTTTCCATTAATTCACTCTGCTCAACAGGACTGTGTCTGCTATACAGATAGTTTAATAGTAGCTGTCCATCACTCATCACATTTTTCAACTGTCCACTGTCTAAAACATAACATTGCAATAAAAGATTGTCTTCAATTTTATATTAAAAATAAATAAAAAGGTATGTCATAATATATGTATATTTAAAGTTTAACCTTTAATAATTTTTAGGACAGTATTAGTCAAGTCATCTGGTAAAGGTTTGGCATTGAGGTAACATCTTCCAGGGTGTTTCCTAGGTTTGACTTCTTCACGTAATATCATCTGACGCACATCTTCATTGAATATGGTTCTCAATTTCGTTTTAGTCGTGTACTAAAAACGCAAATAAATTTAATAGATACAAAGGAAAAAAAAACCGATGTTAAATCATTACGAGATTATAGTTGTCCTATGGCTATCATGATATGAATTTTATTCGTAAATCGCTTGTACTTACAGATCTCTTGAGAAAAGCTACGCGGCAACTAGACATCGTGTATTCGTGTGTCGCTGAGTTGGGTGCCTACTACCTATTTGGACATACAAAAATTCAAAATTGAGGTCCCCTGCGCACTGTATCAAACTCTTATCAGTTATTAACCGGCGGCGGCATTGACGTTTTATCAGCCTCTTCGTGGCGTTTCTTCTCCACGACTTTTGTTCTTTCCTTGATTTTGATTCTCAATTATTTATCAACATTCCCATTCACAACTTGTATCGATTGGAGTTTACGCGAGTCGTAAACGGCGGGCAATTCAATTGGCTTTGCAGTCGTTCTGGAAACTTATAATTTTGTGTGTCCGGATCCGATACTCGATTACAGTCGGATTGTGAGAGGAAAAGCAAAAAGATGAAATTCGCCGAACATTTGGCCGCGCACATCACACCTGAGTGGAGAAAACAATACATCAGTTATGAAGTAGGTCAAAATTTTATAATTATTTGCTCAAGAATATAACATAATGCACTACACTATTCTTTTTTACAATTATGTTTTTGAAGTCGGTTACATGTTTCTAATCTGAGGCGTTTTACAGGAAATGAAGGAAATGTTGTATGCTGCGATTGAACAGGTGCCAGCGCCTGAACAAGTGGACCCTGATTCGCTTTCACGATATTATGCCAAATTCGATGAAAAATTTTTCAGTTTTTGTGACAAAGAACTCGCTAAAATCAACACGTTCTATTCAGGTTTCGAACAGCATTTATGATTTTGTTTGACACCTTCCTCTGTGTGTGTTTACCCCAATAATAAAGTTGACACGATTCCCATCACTTGAAGCCTGCTGCTACTTCATCAATTAGCATAATTATATCACTTATGCATGTGACGATTGCATGAACATTAGAGTAGTGTGTGAGGGTGTTTCTATTACCATTACATAAAGTGTATAAGACACTCTTTCAACTACATAGTATAGTTTTGTGTTCATATAGTGTGCCATTATGTATGTAAATTCATATTATACTTCTAAGCTAACATTGTGAACTGGTACCAATTCTCCATGCACAAGTTACAATTTTTAGTTCTTTAATTTTAGAGTATCAAATTATTTACAAAGTCTCTGATAATTGAACTAGAATATTAATTTTTTTTACCTGTTAAATAATGCTTATTCATTGTTAAATTGTAAAATTGTACTTACTAATTATATGATAGAAATACCTAGTACTTAGGTATCTTTAAATATGAAGAACTTATACCAAACTTCAATATTTTAGTTACAATTATAACAATTGCTATAATCTAAAATATACCTATTCATAATTCCTAGTTATAATTTTTATAGTATATGTTATGTTGAATTTATTGAGTTCCTAAAAGTTAATATTAAAAGTTAATAGACTTTTTATTAGTTTTTTTTTTTATGTTTATATTAAATTTATTCACCTGTTATTTTTATTAGTTATTCATGAATTTCTTTTAGAATAATAAAATAATTTTTTTTATTTGCGAAAAGTTTGATACATAAATATAGTATCTTTATAAAATTTAAATTTAAATTTGTATTCATATTTTTTATTTAATTGCTCATTTTAGATTACTTATACACCATAAATTATTTTATATGTTTAAGTCAATATATAAAAGCATACACATTAAAATTTTTCATCTATCTCTTAGTTACTCCTACCAAAAATCATGGCCTTATATTCAAATTACTTACAATACCCAATAACTATTAAAACTAGATTAAATACAAAAACAGTATTCATAAAAACCTAATACTAAAAATATGAATTATAGTTTCACAAAGTAACAATATCCCATCTTTTACATGATAATATTATAAGAGTGAATCAAAAATTTAAAAAAAATGTAATACAAGATTAAGATAAAAAAATAATATTTAATATTATATTTTAAAATTACAACAATCAAAATAATCAAATCGACAACAATTTTAATATAAAATTTTGTCCTACATGTTTTCAACCCTTTCTCTCATCTAACTAATAACCATCTTCAAATTTAATTAGTTGGGAGGTTTTAAAAATTGTACCAATCTGTATCTGTTTTTAATAGGTAACATTTTACATTTTGAAAACTTGATACCAATAAATAAATTCATTATTTTGGATGTAAAGCTTTGCAGTAAATCAGTAAAAACACTGAACTTTAAAAAAAATACGAGTATATAATCTTTTAGTATCAAAGTCTAACAATCATTAAATAAATAAATACATCAAAACTGTACTCACATTTTTTTTTTTTTGTGGCTTAATTACTTTAATTAAACAAAACATAATAATATGTACTAAGGAACTAACACAAAAAACATAAAATTACATTTTTGGCAGTGAGTGTTTTAAGTTTTTCAATATTTTATTTTTATATTTAATAGTTGTAGACCTTTAGTTAATTAAAGTTCATGATAAATTAATTACTTACTGAAAAAAGCACTAAATTATCACATTCTTTAAAATGTTTGTTACTGTTATAATTTTTCAAATCTTTTTTGTATTGTATTAGTATTGTATTATTTACACTTAATTTGAGAAACAACAAAAATTACATTCTCTTATTTATTATTTACTGACTTATAGCAATTTTACACGTACTTAGTATGTGACATATGTAGGTAGTAACTTGTTGAAAAATCTAGAAATTTTACAGTTTTGAAATTTTTATTTTAATATTGTATGCTAAATGGTTATAAAAAAAACTAAGTATGTGTAGTATGTATAGGTAACTACTTATAAAATACATGTATCACAAATATGCTATTTATATGTATTAACAAATGCACGTATGATGCAACCATGGCTGAGAGTCAATGTTTACAAGTTAGGTTTGTAAATGAAAATTGAATTTTTATTAAATAAGACAAAAAAATGAACATTAAAATCTCAAATTGAACTTTTAAAATGTACCTAATTTAGTTATTTCGTAAAAATAATATTGGTAAATTATCTATGGTTTCACCTTGACTGAATTGATTGACCTCATACTAATTTTAAAATTAAAAACTTAATAATAATTATAAGATGTATTCACAGTAATTAGCATCCAGTTTTATTTATATAAGCTACCTATAGAGAACTCATAACTATTTGTATTTGAAACCTTCTAATTGAATATAGAAGGATTTATGTTGAAATATATAAATATAGGAAGGTAGGTAAATATATAGGTACTAATTTCTATGTATTAGTACTTACTTACCACAGATTATAATATAAATGATATGATAGGTATTAAAATAGTTTTATTTTATTGCGTTATGTTGATTTAGGCACCTAACTATATATTATACATACATGCATAGTGCATACATCTTACATTATACTCTAAATAATTATATGAATAAATAATTTGGGAGCACATGCGAGTTGCGTCCCGTAAAAAAAGTACACACGAATTGCGTACTAAAAAATTCAGGACACAATTCGTGTATTTTAATCAGGGGTTCTAAACAACTAACAAAAAATAAATAAATAAATAAAAAATAATTATAAATAAATTCACAAGTCAATTAAAAAAATGCTTAAGTATTAAATTTAATAAAAAGTGTATAAACGTTAAATCACTTAGATATAATTAAAATCAATATAGTCTATGATATAATAAACAAATAAATAATAATAATAATAATAATAATAACAACAATGTTATTAATTAAAATTTCAGTCAACAATTAATAAATAAATACAAATTATAATATAATATCAGAGCCCAGGCTTCCTTATAATTAATACACCATGGAGAATCTCTGAAAACGAAATAAAATTTCTGCTACCTAACCAATATAGTGGGACGTAATTCGTGTACCTATAACTTTTTCACGGGACGCAATTCAGGTGCCCCTAAATAATAATTGATGATTGCACTGATCAGATTTTTAGTCTCAGATATCAATTTATTTTAGATTCTGAGTGATGGCTAAATGGTTTTAAACTATAATTTTTAAGCTGTTTATATGCCTAAGATTTTAATTTTATTCAAGCAATAAACTCATCAATCATACATGGTAATTAATAAATATTGAAAATATATGAGTACAATTTTTTTTATAAATTAACGAAGTTCTCTTATTTTTATTTTTTAAAAATAATATACAATTTTGTTTGAGAAGTCACTGATTAGTAACACTTGAGAGTATATTATATTTTTAAAAATCGATTCAACCTTTCTACTTATAAAAGAAAAATAAATTAACTAGAAGGTGCCTAATATAAATTACTTATATACCCAGGTTATCCTTAAGAATAGAAGTTGTATACGACTTTGCTTAAAATCATTTTTCATATTGAATAATTTATTACTGAATTCAAATTTAATATAACTATTACAGTAACCTACCTACTCAATGATACGGTTTCAATCTATACCAAAGCAATTTCTATAATTTTTTTATAAACAAATACCTAGTACTTAATATGTAAGTAATTTATAATTTAAGGCAAATAATTTTATTACTTAGATACATGCAAGGCTTGCAAACGATTGAAAATTGTAAACGTAATTATAACGATTAACAAAATATATAATACATCATCAAACAATACATAACGTAAGACGTTAGGTATATAATATAGTATATCATTCAAAAAAAATTATTTAAATTATTTAATAGTTATAAATCATGAAATATAATAAAAATTTTAATTCTGAATAACGATCAACGCAAAAGTTGAGTAACGATAAACTCAACATTTGTATAGGTACCTAACGTTTTAATTGTAAATAACGTAGAACAACATTTTTTTTCAAATGCAAGCCTTGCTTACTGGTATAACAAAACATTAAAAAATAAATAAAATAATAAAAGTTAAATAATTAATAGTGAGTATTAAATATATAGCTGGTACTTAATTAATTTAAAAATTACTTTTAAGTAGGTATATTTATAAAACACGTAGTCGTGGGCATGGTTGCATCTGAGTTCCGTCCCGAGAACCTTTTTTTATACCAATTCCGTCCCGGTTAAAAAAATGACACATACCAATTCCGTCCCGGTTAAAAAAAAGACACATACCAATTCCGTCCCGGTTAAAAAAAAAAGAAGAATTAAAATAATAATAAAATATAATATGTATAATATTGTTGTTATAAAATATTTACAAAAAAATATAGGTATTCATAATATTAGAGTACATCTTCATAATTTAATTATAATTAATCGTAATAATATAAATAATAAAAATCAATAAATATTAAACAGTTAGTTAGTCAAACAGGCATATTGTAATATAAAAATAAATATACTATTTTTAAATAGTCAAAATAAAAATATAATACATTTTTAAAAATTTGAAATTGGATTGAATTTAAAGGATATTTCTTTTACAAATTCCAATCGTGATATTTGACCTGAACTATATTTATACATTTTTTCTTTAATAAAATCTTCTTTAGCTAATATAGGGTTCCTTCGTTTTATGGTACTTCTTAATTTGATATAGGAATCTTGTTGTATATATTTTAAAGCTTCTATAAATTGATAAATATTTGGGTGGGCATGATAAAACATTCCATTGAATTTAGAATGAAATGATTCACAGTTATTTGTGGTACGGAAAGTACTATGCGAAAATTCAGCCCAGATACGAGGTGGAAAAGTAGATTCAGGTGAAATATAATTATCGACCAAGTAATCTAGAAATAAGTCTATTTTTCTATCAACTGGTTTGATTCCCATCATTTCGGACGCAAAAAAATCACCTACTTCATCTGGTGTTAAAAATGGCAATCCAAATATATACTTTAAAAATCTACCAATCTCAGAATTTTTATTCCTATAAAAAGTGGACAATTTTAGATCTTGAATTTTACGCCACCATGATTGACCTAAGTGAAATCGACATCCTCTTAAGTCTATTTCTGGCCAAACTGCATATACGGCATTATGTATAGCCTTTTCAAAATCTGCATAAATAGTTTTTGGTGTAAATTTTAACTGGAGATTATCAAATTCTGTTCTTAAAAATTTAAAAGCATGTTCATACGTGTTTTTAGTTTTGTCTGGCAGTAAAAAAAATACTAATGGAATATAATTATTTGAATCTTTTAATCCATGAATAGTAAAAAATTGTGTGAATTGTTTTGGGCAACATTTAAAGGTTCCATCAACATAAATAGTACTAATTTTACTTAAATGAGATAAGTTTGTATTGCAAGTAAACATAATAATGTGTGTAATTGGATCATTTATAATTAAAAAATTTTCGTCATTATTTGTATATATCGTCGTTTTTTTCAATAATTCATGAACGTCTTCAATGGATGTGGGTAACATTGATAATATGGAAGACCTTGCACGGTGAATATTTTTTCTAATTAAGTCTATATCATTAGAGGTAATTGTATTAACATCATGATTAGAAAGTTCTTTATGAATAAGTTTTGCTGGTTTTTCACAAATATCATCAACAGCTTTTCTTTTTAATTTATTATTAAGCTTTTGACGATTTAAATTAGTTTCATCAGTTCTATCATGGCTGTGATTTAAATTTTCAAAGACAATTCCTTTATTTTTTCCTAATGTAAAAAATTATTTTAAGTACCTATATGCCTTATTATAAAAACTTAATTATTATAAATTTAGTTATCTTACCAATTTTTATATATGCTTTACATTGTTTTTGAATACACTTCCAGCGTTCAATATTATTATTCAATTCTTTATGAAAACAAAATTTAAATTCATTTTTAATAATTAACATTTTACCTTTTTCACTGTACATAGTATCCATATTTAATAGTTATATTAAATGACACGTAAACGCACAAATAACGACTGAAAAGTTTATTTTGTTTCGTTAACTAAAATCTTATTATATATTATCTTTATTTCTATGTGATATGATATTGTTAAATTCAATTATTTAGTGCGATAACTGAAAATAATATTATCTTTATTTCTATATAATAGGATATTGTTAAATTCGATTATTTGGTGCAATAACTGAAATAAATATCATCTTTATTTCTAAAAGACTTGATGCAAGACAGAATTAGTATATTATCCATTAAGAAAAACCTGGGACGGAATTAGTATGTTCATTAAAAAAAGCTGGGACGGAACTAGTATACCTTTAATTTCAATTTTTATATATGGGACGGAACTCGGATGCAGCCGTGGGCATGGTCGTTTTCGACCAAAACCGTACCCTTCCCTTTTCAGCTGATTCATTTTTCGACCAAAACAATATTTTATATAATAAATGAAAAAAATAAAATAATTGATATATAATTTAGTATAATTAAGGCAATTACATAATTGTATAATCTGGAAAATGATTAAAAGAATAAAATGCATAAAATCTTGTAAAATAAAATTTAGAAAATTATTTAAAATATAAGAATATCTATATATCAACATTATGTTTATGTTATATGTTACAGTATGTAATATCTATAATATTATATAAAAAAAATTAAATTTAAACCATATTAGTAGGTTTGTGACATATTAACAAAAATTATGTTAATATATAGATATTCTTGTATTTTAAATAATTTTTCACATTTTATTTTACAACATTTTATACAACTTATACTTTTAATCATTTTCAAAATTATATAATTATATAATTGCCCTAATTTTACGAAAAATTATAAAGCAATTATTTTATTTTTTTACATATATTACATAAAATTTTGTTTTAGCCTAAAAGGAAAGAGTATGATTTTGGTCGAAAAGGGAATCGATCTATTTTAAATTTGGTTGAAAAGTAAAGTGGCCGAAAAGAGAAGGGTACGTTTTTGGTCAAAAACGGTCTAGCCCGTAGCCATTTACGTAGGTACATAATCTGATTAGGTAATCGATTAAAAAAATATATGTCTCTTACAATAAGTCGGCGGGTGATCTCCTTTTCCGCCAAAATCGGCCTTTTCATTTACCTCCAAGTCCGTTTATTGCTAGTACAAAAATATATATATTTCCTTTTTCCGCCACAACAAATTTCAGTTACTATATTTTGGTAACCCCTGATTGAAAGAATTAAAATATTATATTATATACCTACGTATATTTTACTACATAGATAATACGTTCGTAATCATGTTTTTCTCCATTAATAGAAAAGAGAGAAAAGATTACGCTCGAAATTCATGCGACAACTGACAATAAAGATAAAGCGTGTCTGGTTTGATCTTTTATAGATTTTAAGATACTTATAACGGCTATAACATTTTAGTTTGTGTTGAAGTTCATGAAAAAAAGTACGCTACGCACAATGGAAAATATAATTAAAAGTAATCGTGGTAAAAAGCAGTTGATTTTAAATAATTTTAAATTTCAAATTGGTTCATATAATAAAGGACTTATTTTTTGGCGATGTACTACTAAAAACTGTATAGCAAAAGTTTATACAGATGTAAATAATACAGTTATTAACAATATAAATACACCACAGCACAATCATGGTAAATATTCCAGCCAAGTATTGAAGAAGCAGGTGCTAAATACAGTATGTAAAAGAAAAGCTATTGAAAATGTAAGTACCAGACCAAAAAAAAAATGATTCTAACTGAAATCGTACAAAATAGTAATTCATCAGATATAACTATTAACGATATAAATAGAATCCGAAAAAATATTTATGAAAACCGACGCAAAATTATGCCTCAAAATTCTACTAATATAGCTGATACTCACAACGTACTCAATTCAATTGATGTGATAACTAAACAAAATGAAAATTTTTTATTGGTGAATGATGAAAAAGAAAATATAATAATATTTTCGTGTGAAACAAATCTTCGATTTTTATCAACAGTTGATAATATTTATATGGACGGAACTTTCAATTATAGTGCTCGGTTTTTTTTTTACAATTTTTTTCGATTAATGGATATTTTAATGGTTACTATGTTTCATTAGTTTTTTGCTTATTACTAAATAAATGTAAATTAACGTATATTTATGTTTTTCGTGCAATAAGCAAAAAGTGCAAAGACTTGGGGTTAAATTTTTCTTTAACTGCGGACTTTGAAAGGACTATAATTATTAATGCAGCTTCTGAAATATGGACGCAAACCAATATTTCAGGATGCCGATTTCACTTGACTCAGTCTTGGTACCGTAAAATATAAGAAATTGGCTTATCAAGTGTGTACAAAGACGAGTCATCTGAAATTGGTTAATAGTTACCTACGTAATATATTTGGCTTATTATTTCTAAATCCGGAAGATGTAAGTGATTGTTTCACCAATGACTTTATGAGTGAGTGTCCGATTGATGAAAGACTACAAAAGTTTGCTGACTATTTTGTAGAAACATATATTTCTGAAGATCGTATTTATCCTCCAAAACTTTGGGCACTTGTATCTTCAGAACTTACAAGCACAACAAATGCCTGTGAGTCATTTCATGCACATTTTAAAAATAGTTTTTATCGACATTCGCCATCTACTCGTATTTTACAATGATTTAATGTTTTAATTAAAGAAGTTCAAACTGACGTTTATTGCAAATTAAGAAGCGTCGGTGAACAAAAAACACCGCGAAACCAAACTTTAAAACGACAAAAATAAAACCAATATTTAATTTACCAGTATAAAAGGGGAGAAATATGCCGATATACATTTGTAAAACTATAAGAAATAAATAAATAATATAAATAAATGTTTGACTGTGATGTTGTATTTTACGTTGAAATATAGACTTTTTTGTAATAACATGTTATACAATATTCTACATAATTTTAATTTTAAATATCACTTGAATATGTTTTTGTATCATACAAATCATATATTTAATTAAAAATTGATTACCTAATTATTTTTATTTTAAAACTCATTACCAATTATTAATAACTTTACTTGTTTACATAGCAAGAGGTTACCAAAGTATAGAAATTGAAATTTGTGGTGACGGTAAAAGGAAATATATATTTTTGTATTGGCGGGAAATGTAAAGGTCAATTTTGGCGGAAAATGGTAACTACCTAAGTCGACAACCTCCATGGAATTCGCGTAATATGTTTATAAATATTCACATAAGTTGCAATAGTTATACATATATATTATAGTAAAGATTCCTGACTTGTGGATATGAAAATGTATTATTATTGGGTATCTACATTATTTGTACAGCTTAACAGCTTAATAATTGTTATAAATTAAATATTAAAATACGCATCAATGCATTATTATTGATGATTACATCAAAATTGTTCAATAACGGATGATGAAAATTTAGTGTATCATAAAAATTGTCTTTGTCAAACAAGAATTAAACTTAATCAGTTCTTTTCCCATCAAATTTAATTATTTGATTAAAGTATATATATATATACACATATTTTTATCTAATAGTACCTATAATAACTGATAACTTATATGTTACATTGTTACGTAATACGTTTATAAATAAGTTAGTGTAATTATGATTTACATAATATTTTTATGATAGGTAGATAGTTGACCTGGGAAATAAAAAAGCCCAAAAATATATTAAAAGGAACCTAGAAGTATTATGGTAGGTACCTACCTAAATAGTTCATTTGCGTCTATGTTGATTTAAATATGATCAAGAAAAGCAAGTGGATTAAATATTTTTAAATTAATTAATGTAACAAAAAGCTTTATGTAGGCTATAATTTATAGTCATTTAGAAATTTATAATAAATTTAAACGAAATATGTTTGTCACAAATATTTGCAATAGGTTACTAAAAATTATTATAATAAAATTTTCATGTTAAATATATCACCATTTAAGATATAGATCTATTGTATATTTTCATAAGACACTCTAATATTAATTTGCAAAAGCCTTATTAACATGTATAGTATATTAAATTCAAAATTTATTTTTCATTTTTTTGAAAGAAAGTATAGAATCAGTTTTAAATATTAAGTTATGACGTGTTTATTGAGTATGAAATAAATAATTTTTAGATATTCGAATAATAATTTAAAATCGACGAGCCATACAATTATTATTGTAATTAATTATTGTTTAGTTAGGAACGTTTAAACGAATAGATTTACATTTAAATAATTATTACTTTTAATCAGTAATTTGTGCATTCGAACTAATAAAATATATATACACAGAGGTCTTTAAAAAAAAATCATAACGTGTCGTGTACTGACTATGGATCAATTTCAAATGAGAAATAAATAAAATAGGTATTCCTGTTAGTGTGTAATGTTTCATGAAAATCTCCTAAAAATAAAAATGAAATTATTATTTTGTTTTGCTATCTATTTGTTTATCTGAAAAAACAACTTAGCAGATAGAACGAAAGTTTTTTAGCGTAAATAAATATAGGCAAATTAAAAATCTACAATGTGGATAAAAATATTTAATAGGTATAATATAATATGTGATACTTCAAGTCTTCGTGTATACACATTTTATAAAAAAATGTATAATATACTATACCCAAAGTATTATGCATCAAATAATACCGTGTTTGCGGTAAGAACATTTTAAAACTGCACAAGTAGGTACCTGAACTTAGCTTGTATACGCATTTTATTATTATCATTATTATGGATCAATCCACATCATAGAAAACATATTAAATCCACATTGGTTCATGGTTGTATCATAATATCATGATAATATAATATTATATTGATTATTATGAATTATAACTTTAATAAAAATTGTTTTTGTATAGTATTATATAGTATATTAATTATTTTTTTACAATGCTAGAATAAGTAATAGTAGGTACTGCAAAATTAGCGTTTTATAACTGCACATTTTATTTTAGAACTGCACAATTTGTGTTGTACTGCACATTAGCACAAGCCCCGAATTATAACATGGATAATAAAAATATTTTAAATACTATTTTCACATCTAAAATTACCCTTTAAAGTTTTTTATATTTATATCCATTTATATAGGCACCTCTATAATTATTCACAAGGAATGATTTTAATGCCAGATTTTGTTATGGAACTGGCAAGATATAATTTAAAATTGTTTCTTTCTTAAGACCGATTGTTGGCAAATAAACTTACTCGGTCACACTCAAGTGTAAAATAAATAATAAAATATAAATAAAATAATATTTGAATAATTAAAAAGAACCACTATATCGATGAAAATATCATGATAAATCTGATGACCAAAATATATTATGTTATAATAATATAATAATATGGACAAATTACTACCAATAAATTTCACCGTACTCACCAATTCATATATAATGGTGTCATCCACAGAATATGTCTTCTCGCCAAGATTTTCCAGTGATTTTTTTTTTTAATTACCGAAATAGAAACGACGATCACCAAAATCTATTTTAATTCCATTTAATCGAAACCGACACGCAGTGTACAGACATAAGTATCTACCGCATCAATCATAAAATATAAAATAATAATTAAGCATAAAACAAAAATAATATGTACAAAAAAATTTATTTTAATTCTTAAAAATTGAGTTTAAAATATAATTTATTAATCTACTATATATCAATATAGCATGTTATTGTAGTTACATATTATTATGTGATTTATTAAAAATCGATTTAAGCACTAATTTTTATTTTATTTTTTTGGTGAGGGGAGGTCACTATAAATTTCTCACAAACATACATTTTATTTTTTAGATTATGTTCAAAATATAAAAGCTTATTCATAACATGGCTCAACTTAGCAAAAAACTATCACTAATAATTAGTAACAAACACTATGTATTTATAAATACATACTTATCGAATGGTAATTTAATGTTACAAAATTAAATAACTTAATATTTCTTAAACTCTTTTTAAATATGATATTTTAATGCTTTATTTTTACTAATTAATTTTGTCAGTTTATGTTTGTTTTTATACCTATTGTGTAATTGTACTTAATCGATAATAAACAAACTAATGTTCTTAACTTTGAGATTTGGTCTAATTAGCTAATTTAGAAATCAAGTGTACACTATTTTTAAAATAATAATATTATCATTTATCATACAGAGACATCTGTAGTGTTTAATTGAACAACGTGTAAAACTAAGAAAGTGTTACTCAGCTGTATGCTTATATATAGTTTAATTAATTAATTAGATTTATTGAGTATGGTTAAATTTGAATTTGATGATAAAAATTGTGTACGATGAAAAAATAATTAAACAGAGAATGCCTAAAATAGTCCATCTATATAAATGTCAATATTTGAAATTCAAACCCTCATAAAAAAATATGGCTTTTCTTAACTTTTTTTTAAAAAACTTGTATAGAAAATGTAATATTATCTTTTCAAAACTACTTAGATCCTATGCAAATTAGAATTTTAATTAATTTTGAACTACAAAATAGTTTGTAAATTTTTGTAATTTTAACAAACTTCATCAAAATTTAAAATTCAAATGCCTAGAATAAAAATTATAACCATGGATTTTAAATATGTATATTATTTGTATTAAATTTTCAAGCTATTTGTCTGAAAATGTAATTTTTAATCTACATTTATACAAAAAAAATAAAAATAAAAAATAAAATTCAAAAAATTTAAAAACCTAATTATTAGCTTAAAATTAGGCTAAATGATTTGAAAATTTCATTTTTTAAAGAAAATAATAATTTTAATAATTTATTGTGGTATGTTTCGATTCCATACAACTAATAGTTTTTGAATAACAACAAGATAATAAAGATCGTTATTTTAAGTGGTAATTGGTATTATTAAATTATTTAATTTTGTCCGAATTTGAATTTGAATCGATCACAAAAAATGTGAGTATTTTTACGTTTACCTAATTATTTTTCCAATTACAAAACTTATAAAGAATTTTGTTTTAAATTGTCGAACTTTTTTAATCAGAAATAAAAATATTTCTTGTTATTTGTAATTTTGTTTGTTATTGTTTTTTCTTGATTATTTAAAAAATGTTAAAAAATTTCTTCTTTTGATTTTTCCATAGGCGCACATAGGATGGGGGGGGGGTGCTTGGGGGTGCTTAGCTTAGGTACTTAGGATCTGTTTACTGTAAATTATTCCAGCACCCCCTTAATTCACACCCAATGTGCGCCTATGGATTTCTCAAAGTAAATAGGTACTAGAATTGATTTTTTTCATAAATTTTACTCGTAGTTGAAGATTGTACATAGCATTTATTTTATTGTAAAACATGTCTTTACGTACAAAAAAACATATTATCGACTTTCACAAGTCGTAATACATTCATTGCTCCATTTAAAATCTATAACTATTAGTACTTGAATAAACTTATTATAATTACTATATACTTAAATATTATAAACATCGTGGAACTAATAACTATATTAAATGTATAATATATTGAATTAGTTAAAAACCGGTAAAATAGAAACAATTGATAAATCATATTTATTGTTTAATAAACTATGCACACGATTTCGTCGCGATTCCGGCTTGTTGGTATTCTATCATAATGTCTACTATAGTTTATAGCAGTGGTTCTTAAACTTTTTTCGCATACCATTTAAGTATATTATCAAACAGTCGCGTACCATTGATGATTAGAAATAGAACGATCCACATTTTATATAGATAAATATATTTATTTTAAATAATAAAGTAGTAAAATAATACGATATAATTATTATTTATTTATGAATACAAATTTATTATTTTTTAAAAATAATTTATAAATAAAATGACAATTTATCAATGAGAACCATAGATTTATAGGTTTGATATTAACGATGAAATATCTGGTAAATAATTGTAATTATTTAAAAAATAATATCATAATAACTATTTCAAACTCAAGTAAAAATATTTATTTTTAATTTTCCGTTTTACCACTATGCAGTTTTCCACGTACTATCTAATAAATATAGTCTTTCACGTACCACTACTGGTACACGAACCACAGTTTGAGAGCCGTTGGTTAATATAGCATAGTATAATATTATATTTGCGATGTATAATGTTGTAGAAAAATTAGCAGAAGCGACCAGAAAATTTGCCAACCTCCAGAGTGACCTGAGAGAGGCTCAAGATGACAAAATCAAACCTAAAGACGCAAGCGGTAATCTGAAGCCGGTAAAACGAAAAATTCTCCGAAAAAACACTACAACGCGTAAGACTCAAGAACTGAAGTTAGCTTTCAGTGAATTCTATCTGAGCTTGATTCTACTGCAGAACTACCAAAACTTAAACTACACCGGCTTTCGGAAGATTATGAAAAAACACGACAAGGTACTTTCAGAACAATGTAAATAATTTTCTATGACAGTATAATTATACCAATGGTCGTTATGATCATGTGTTTTGATTTACATATCATACTAACTAGAGATTTTTACCTGCCTGGGTTAGCAAATTATACCAATATTAATTAATTTCAATCCCCCCTGAGCGTTTTAACCTCGTACTAAACATAATAATTCTGTTTGAATCAGATTTTACGCCACAGTACGTGCAGCAGTGTAGTGAGTAGTGACTGCGGACATGACGATTAATATAAATTAATTATAAATATATACCGATTATTTTTTTTTTTTTTGCGCAAAGCTATTACTAAACATTCTAAACACTATTCTCGTACAACACTTATACACTTATGAACTATTATCCTATACATTTATACATTATACATTATTATTATTATTATTATTCAAACCAGATATTTGTTCAATCATTGCTGTAAAATTAAGCGGGCTACGTTCGCGTAAACCGTTATACTGACCAAATAACTATCTTCAGTTTAATGCATGTTATTATATAGAAATCAGTTATGATATTCGCTATATAATTATAATATTATGAGAATAAATGGTGGTTTGTTCGCGTAATATATTGTAAAGAAAATCCTAAAAATTATAATTATACTATGAAAATGGTTACATAAATAATCATAAAATATATTTTTGATTTACCTTAGACTTTTTAAAAATAATATTTTAATTTTAATTGAATACCTATTTAGTTAATTACGTAGTTATAACAAATATTAGTATAATGTATCTAATTGCGATTGTATAACAAATAAATGATGCCTGATGTTTTTACGGCATGAATAATTCATTTTTCGAGTAAATATTATACTTTTAATAATATTATATATTAGGTGTATATTTTTATAACACAAACTCGATAAAAATTTCTTATTCGTAGATATATAATTTAGATAACCTCTTGTTGGATTATTATACTCTTATTGGGGCAAATACCAACGCGAATTGATCTTTGGTATCGTTTAATTTATTCAACTTTGAAATTCGATGTTACAATAACTTCTAAAAGTAATATAGTACCTATACTGAAGAAATATATTATGTTTTTATACTTAGATGAGTGAAAAGAAAATTTTATCTTCCTTACAATATAAAAAAATAAGTGTTAAATAATAAATATGATTAATTCAAGTATATAAATTTATATTATTTTAAATTTTGTATAGCATGTATAGTATGCAAAATGTATACATTGTATACATACTATACATGATATATTATGTGTGTATATTTTAAGTAGATTTAAGTGTATAATTATCTAAACAATATACTTACCTAACACATAATATTAT
The DNA here is from genome assembly GCF_002803265.2 of Melanaphis sacchari. Taxonomy (NCBI): domain Eukaryota; kingdom Metazoa; phylum Arthropoda; class Insecta; order Hemiptera; family Aphididae; genus Melanaphis; species Melanaphis sacchari. Next base: position 53,399 of record NW_020271289.1, read on the forward strand.
GTCTTAAAAATATTCAAAATTTCCATTAATAACCAATTTGTACAACATAATTACTTCTATATAACTAATTTAAGATTTAAATATATTATATATTTTATTTTATTAACATATAACTGTGAGATGTTTTCAGTATTTTAACGTTGATCTATATTATATTTTTGTGTCGTTCGTTTAAGTTACTGGGATCGGAAGGTGGTTCCGGAGGTCGATGGAGATCAGAAGTAGTGGAAAACGCTCATTTCTACTGCAACAAAGACATCGACAGACTGATAAGCGAAACAGAAGCTACCGTCACACAGGGTCTAGAAGGGGGAGACCGCCAAAGGGCCATGAAGAGACTGCGAGTACCGCCACTCGGTGAACAGCAATCGCCTTGGATCACGTTCAAAGTCGGCCTTTTTTCTGGTGCTTTTGTCGTTATGCTGCTTGCAGTCGTCATCACTGGTGAGTGAATTAAAAAAAATTTAGTATCTACTTAAAAGTTTATACAAACAAAATACCGTGAAAATATATGACATCATCATAATATGTAGGGTACTTTCTTATCAACTAAAAATGTATGAAGTGTTTGCGTTAAACTATAAAATCAGAATTATGAATCAATTTGGTGAAATTATCTCGATGGTAAATGTGCAGTTAAGACTTTAAGTTAGGCGGCAATATTAATATTTATTATATTTATAATAACAGAACTATTGTCTCAACTAGAAATTAGTTGTATTCACAACCGAAATCAATTGGGATTATTTATAAATTTTATTTGAGCCCAATCTAATATAATTTATAAAGTCCCTTGAAATATTTGATCGGTAAAAATGATTTTTTAGTTACCATTAAATTATCATTGATTTGTAGGCATCGCTCATAGCAACGAGAACACAGACTGGCGGGTCATGGTCAGACTCTATCGAGGCCCGCTACTGTTGGTCATATTTTTATTTCTGATGGGTATAAACGTTTACTGCTGGCGTTCGTCAGGCGTCAACCATGTACTCATCTTCGAGTTAGATCCCAGAAATCATCTCACCGAGCAGCACATCATGGAGTTAGCCACCGTCTTCGGTCTGGTGTGGGCCGGCTCGGCGCTGATATTCCTGTACAGCGAGGCGCTACATATTCCACCGTACATAAACCCGCTGATCCTGGCTGTGCTCATGATTGCGTTCCTATTCAATCCCACCAAGACGTTACGGCATGATGCCCGTTTTTGGGTGCTGCGTGTGACGGTAAGCAATACTTGGTAGTTTTGTATATATACATAATAGGGTGGTCTTTTTTTTTCATTCGTGCATTTTTTTCAAATCGTTCCCGCTCACGAAAAAAATAGTTCAATTATACTAAAAAAGAGCATTGAAAAAAAAATTACTAGCTACTTGATTACTTTTAATGGTTCAACCCATGTAATAAAAGCTCTGGAGTTGTATGAAAAAAACATTTGTGGATATCATCATATTTTTAAAATATAATCGTAACAGTTTAAGAAAAATAATTTTTCTATACTTTAATTTATAATACCATAATTTATCAGTTACTAATTATTTCATAAATGTCAAGCTTTTTCAAATAATTGAATTGTACCAAAGGTTGTCAAAAAAATTACAATGTTTAAAATTGTATATTTGTCACTTAAATTAACAATGATCGAGTTTTAAAAATAACCCCATGTGAAAAATAAATACGTACTCGTATTTTATTATGACGCAGGTACGCATACTTTTTGCTCCGTTCTTCTACGTGGGTTTCGCGGACTTTTGGCTGGCCGATCAACTAACTAGTCTTGTGCCTGCGTTGCTGGACTTTCAGTATCTCGTGTGCTTCTATTTGACCAACGACAAGTGGATGTCAAATAAAAGTAATAGACTTTGTTCATGAATATAACATACTTTTAACATTATAATCAAAAGTCGTTACTAAAAAACTAAAAATATATATTACGCCTAATATTATGCGGTTTGTAGACTGTATAGCGTAGTAGTAGTTTTTGGTAAATATGTCTAAATTAATATATAGTAATGACGAAAGATCAATTAGAAAAATTTTCATTGGAATTTTATCTATTTTAATAAACTGTAGATAATCAAGAAATACCTATAGATATTTTATGTAAATTTTTTGTTGTTTTTTTTTTTTTTTTACAGTTTGTTGATTTGCGCGTTGTAATTTATGTTTAGACATACTTACAGAAATTCATAGAGTACCTATTATGCATAATATGTATAATAAATCAAACGATTTGAAACCTAACACACATTTATCTTGTGTCTTATTTTATATACAGCAATCGATATAGACGGCAGTAAATGCGTGGAACGCGTGTGGCTATTGCGACCATTTGTCGCGTGCTTGCCTGCGTGGTTCCGATTCATGCAATGCCTGAGACGGTATCGGGACTCACGAGAAGCGTTCCCTCATCTGGCAAACGCCGCCAAATACGCAACTACCTTCTTCGTGATAACGTTCTCGTTTTTAAACCTCCAATACGCAAGTAAGATGGTCTCCCTATTCGTACATACATACATTAACGACCGTTTATAATATGTCTGTTTTTTATTATATACTGTAAAATTTTAACAACTAAAATTAAAAATTAATTTTTTTTTTTTTAAACTTTTAATCATAATTTCAAAGTTTGGAAATAGATTACCTTTTATAAACTAGAAGTCATTAGTTGTGTCATCAATATATAAGAGTGTAAAAATTAATGGCAATTAAGATGAATTTGCATTTTTTCTCAAAAAAATTACGAAACAATTTAATACCTTTTGAAAGAATAATTAATATTTATTTCGAAAATAATCACCTTATATATTGTGAGCATTCGGGGATGAAGTTCAGAAAAGTCAACATAGCAATTTTTCTAGATTATATTAAAGAAAAAAAATTTTTTAATCGTATTTATTAAAATGTATAATTTATAATAAATTGATTAAAAGTTAAACGTGTGTTTAACAATCTTTGATTTTTGTTTTTGTATTTAGAGAATAACCCCAAAGAAGACTCGAGTGTTTTCTTCTACCTGTGGATATCAGCATCTATATTTAGTTCCTTATATTCTTATATATGGGATATCAAAATGGATTGGGGACTTTTTGACCGGAACGCTGGTGAGAACAAATTCCTCCGTGAAGAAATCGTGTACTCGTCAACGGTAAGTAATACTAAACAGGTATTTAAGTATTTGTATAATGCTCGCCGCTAACAAATTTTGAGGATTATATTTGTGAAAACACAAGTTTTAGTGAGTCTTGATTATTAATTTTTTTTTTATGTTGTCAGAATGATTTGTATTTAAGTCATATGTAAACTATTTGTATGCCGTAAAGTTAAGGTATTATAGAAAAGTTATGAGGTAGTCAGTACTTACGGTAATTTTTTATTTAATAAAACATAATAACATAATTATTGTAATTATAAAAAAAAAATTAAAATGTTTTCCATATATTATGTATTTCTAATTTCTAATAATTAGGTATTTTAATAATATAATCTATAAACAAAGACAACTATTTCTATAAACATAAAAATAATAAATATTGGAGAGTGAGGACCAAATGTATGTACGAACCACCATATAATGGTATATTATAAGAGATGAAAAATTTTAAAACACCCTGCAATTCTTGAGGAATTTATTAGCATAACTTTTATTTACTTATTTGCTTATTGTATTTAATTATGTACAGATTGTAAATGTTGTTTTGTTAATAAAAAAAAAACTTTTATTTAAATTGATCAAGTAATTTTTAAGATTAACCGGTAAGGGACGCATATTTATATTTAAAAATCAAAAAAAAATAACAAATATTTATTGTTTTAAGCTCAATTCAATATGTTTAACTAGTCTTAGAATCTACAATATAAATAGTATTTATATTATGTACATTTTCGCAAATAGATATTATCATTATAATATGTGCTGCTTAATTGCAAAGCCATTCCGCAAATACGTTGTATATTTATGTATAAAAATTAATTAATGTATTAATGCGTGTTATTTAGTGTTAGTACACATAAAATGTAATGTACTTACATTGTTCGTATAATGAGTACTTTTTCCTTTTGGTCGTACAACATAGAACATAATTAACTGATAATGATCATAATTCTAAATAAATAATGGTTTTATGTAATTGTTGAAAATTTCCAATTTAAGTTAAAAACATAATATTCTATAGGACACTTCAAATAAAACCAAGTTTTAAACAAAATGGTATTTACATCCATTATTCATAGATCAGTGACTTAATGGTATTAAGCATAGAATTCTCAGTGTACAGGATCAGAGCAATTTTCAGTAATGAATTAAAAAAGGTATAGTTCATTACAGTTTTATTTTAATGATGACAAAATGTTTTTTAATAGTATGAGGTTTAATTTTGATAACGATTTTAATCGAAGGGCTGTGGGTGATTTATACTCTCAAATACTCTTTTCGTTTTAATATCCCTTTATTGATTTGCAATGTAGCATTCATGTTTTTGTGGGCGTCATTCATTTGGGCGAATAACCCAAAATTTACTCGAGTAGAGCATATATTATTTGGGTAAGAAATTAACCGATCGTTTAGGGGAATTTATAGATTATTGAATTTAATAATAGAAAAGTAACTATTATATATTTACTACAACTAAATATTATTATTTTATCATTTCGGCTTATTGGTAATAACTGTTTTAAAGCGTCAAAACCAATTTTCAAATATATATTAAAATCATGGGAAGAATATCAAACCAAAAAATTAACAATAATAGATTATATTAAATAAATGGGTATGAGATATCATACTAATAAAAAATTTAGTTAAGATAATAAATATAATACAATAAATTATATGACAATATAATACATTTTTAACTATACCAAGTTAGAGTTAACCGAGAGTTCTAAGTTTTTAAAAATGGGAAGGAAAGCGTATGTTGACCCAAATGAAAGCCGCCTATTTTTGTTTATAATCGATCAATTTTGCACAAAAATCAGATAAAAATGTAATTATTATCATTTCAATATATTGGTCACGTTTAACTAAAGTTTTATTATTAAGTGAATATTAAAATTTTAAAACGACCTAATAATATATACTATATTTTATTTTCAGGCATTTTACTACATTGCGATCGTCGAAGATTTTATTTTACGTTTCGGTTGGGCGCTATCAATGTCTCTAACCGAAATGGGCTATGTTCATGGTGACTTAATGGTATCTATTTTGTCGCCTCTCGAAGTAATGAGGTTAGTTTATCGTGTTGTGTCATTTATAAGTTACAACATATTACATTTTGCAAATGTTGTTTGCTGTTGAATATTATTTTAATTATTATTAGTTTATTCGTTCCGAAACAGTTTAAAGACCATTACCTAAAATTTCCTTTAACAGTAAACTCGATTTTGTTAATACATTCACATAACTCAAGTTCTGTAGTAATTTATCAAGTTAAATTGTGATTAATTGTTGAAGTGCCTTATGGTTGACATATATATAATTCATCTAATTATATGAATAGATTTTAACTTTTAAGATATTAAGAGTATTTAGTGGCAATTGAAAAAAAATTGAAATTATTAAAAGTTATTTGAATTACTTATTTATTACGCTCAAGTCTAATGTAGGTACCGCATAAAATTATACTAGAGTAATTTTTATTTTTGAATAAACAACACGTAACTTAAAATATTAATTGTTAAGATATCATTTATATGATTTTAAATTAATAGAATTAATCCATCGAAATATTAAATGTACTTATTACATTCCCAAGGTAAAATGTATTGTACTCGTACTTTTTCATTAATTTCTGTTTAAAACACTTAATATTAATAATTAATAATATTATACAATATATCATACAAGTGTTTTGGCCTTGAATACGTGCATTGTGTATTTTTACTCATAATGAATAATTGCCTTTTAAAGTCCAAAATCAAAAGATAAATACTTAGTTTCACTTTATGTTCTGAAATAATTGATATTTTTATTATATATCATTATAATTATATTTACTATCTTACATTGAAAAAAAATAAAAGAGTGGGCACTTACTACTGAGATTACAAGGTAAAAAAAAAGTTAATTAATAGATAAAGATAATTAAACACAAGAAAAATAGGGAGAATTTATTTTAAGGATCTCAAATCATATTACAAAACTTGTACAATTTATTATTTCTACCTTATATTGTTATTTGTAATATATTATTGGAATACTTGAATGCTTACTCTTAGTTGCTAATACGGCTGAAAAGAAGAAAGCCATTAACTCAGAAAATTATTTTGGCTAGTAAAAAAAAATAACCATTCAATAAATTATAATTAAATTTAATCGAATACTTACAAATTGTCTATATTTTTCGATATTAGGTAGTAGATTTTAATATTATTAGTGTACTTTTTTGAACTGTATACAACATATAATAAGTAGGATCAAAAGATTAAAATTTTACTTGTTTCATTTAAAACAATTATTTTGACAACAAAATTATTGTTTAAGTAGTTTATTATTTCCTAACATGCAGTTAATATATCAATATTAATATTTATCTGCAGTATTAATAATTACTTAGCGTGCGCAAATAAATGTTTAAAATGTTTAAAATATTATTATATAATATTTTTTGTACATTTTATTGTTTAAATTAAATTAATTTATGTATTTTTTATTTTGTCGAACGTGAAACCTTTTTTAGGTAGGTAGGTAATATTCAATTTAATATTTATGTTTAATTTATTTTCGAATAAGTAAACTACTAATATCTACCTATACTTACACGTTAAGAAATACAATTAATTACTTATTTACTTATTTCATATGCATTTTTTAAAAATATTTTTAAATGTTTTTAGAGCAAAGAAAAATATAAAATATGATGAACCTGTAAAAAATTAAATTACTTATAAATTATAATATATTTCCTACTCATTATTTTGAAGCATTTGTATAGTCATCGTGGTTATAATAAATTACTTTTTTTTTTCAACAGTTTTATTCGAAACTATAATTTAATATAGTATATGAAGTTATAAGTTTTATTAATCTTTATTTAACAAAATTTCTATACTTACTGATTTATTAATTGCATTTCATTATTTCATTAAAAACGGTGTGGTTATGCAGCAAACGTTGTGAATTGTGATCATATTTTATACGTAATTGTGTGTGTGTGTACTATGTAGTACTATATAATAACAATAATTTTCCAAAACAAATGTATGTCATAGTTAAAGAATTGACGTTTAAAAAAAACATAAATAAGACGCGTGTTGCTGCAAAAATTACTAAAATCGATAAAAAAAAATTCCAAAAATTCACTATAATATATAATTGGTATTTAAATGTTAAACTCATTTACAATATTACACAACAGATTGTTTTTATAAAAAATATAAATCATAGAACCTCCTGAAATGGAAACCATCAAATAGCGCACATTCTTTAGAAAATAAACTTCAATCTTTTTCAAGATAAATCATCTAAATAATGGACAACTCCGAATAATATACATAATTTCAGTGACTGAGAGTATTTCGTATTTAGAGATTTTACTGCATTATATTTTAAAATATTCTTCCTTTTCATTAGATATATATTATTTTATTATCATTTATCGTGTTTATATTATGAACCAATGAAATTTCACTTGTTATCTATTATACATTATATATTTATATACTCTTATGTTTTATGTACACCACAGACGATTCGTTTGGAATTTTTTCCGACTAGAAAACGAACACCTGAACAATTGCGGCCGGTTCCGGGCCGTTAGGGATATTTCGGTAGCTCCCATCGACAGCTCAGATCAGACCCATATCCTGCGGCTAATGGACGAACCGCTGACACCACATGATCTAAACAGAAACCGAAGGAACAAGATGACTGGTGGTGGTGGTATCGGCAAGAAGATACCGAACCTCACGTTCCAACCTAGTCGGTCGGTAGACGAACAGGCGTCGCTCATCTTGGCCAGCTTAGGCACACGTTGAACTGTCCAAACCACTGATGCGACTTAGGTTTAATCTCCCAAAAACAAAATTTTAGAAAAAAAATGTAAGTCGTGTACTTTGTATCAATTATGATATTTATTGTTACCGACACCAATGATCTATGAGGAACAGACTTCTTGAGGTTCCGTGGTTGATTCCTTATGATATAGAAAGGTCATCTGTATCCAAAGTGTCAAATTATTGTTTATTTTCTACGCACCATAATTTATTATGAAATTAATTTTAATATATTCCTAGCACTATTATTCATATTAAATAAGATCCATCTCAGTATCACTCTAAAGTAGGTTTTTTCTTTTTTACCCACCCATTTTATTATTATATTTTATCACAACGTTAATTATTTTTGTTGTTGTTTATTATTATTATACAAATTCAAGATGCCACTAATGTAATAACGATCAAAAAAAAAAAAAAAACACGTTTTAATCATCATGTGATGTATTAAACGTTTAATCGTAGTTTAATTTTAAAACTAAGATACAACTATGTATATTTTAAAATACGTGTTCATACCCTACATTATAAAAAGTATTAAATTATTGAAAAGTTAAGTTAAAACATAAAATAATATTGGATTGAATTTTTTTCATTAAAAAGTATAAATTATTAAGAAGACAACTAAAAATAAGACATCATAAGTTGATATGATAAAAAATGAATCATTTTTATCTTAAATATATTATTTTTCTTAGATAAAATTCACAGTCTGTTATTTTATTTTATTTTTATGTTATATTTTATTTTTAATTTTAAAAATAATTTTTTTTCCTTTTTAGTTTCGTTATTCCTCTGAAAAATAACCAAATTTGTTTTAAAAATATTTTTAAATAGAAATATTCTTGATAAATTGTGTCAAAATTATTGTTTATTGAAAAAAAAAGTGAGAAATTGTAAAAAAAAAAAACTGTATAGAGTATAAATTTACATTATTATTGACTTAATATAGGTATTTCTATTGTGGTATACATATACAATAAATACGATGTTTTATTACGAAATTAAAAATCTATTAGGTAAATATTAATAAATAAAAAATAAAAATTGATGAAATGCGTCCTTCCAATAGGTTTAACATATAGTGTATACTTATTATGTATAGGTATTAAGTAATAAAAAACATTTGTATTTAATAACAGTAAAATTCAAAATTTTTATAATACTATTCATACGATTTAATCGTGCTTATAAAATTGTAAAAAATAAACTTAAACTACATATTTAGCAAAGCAATATAAATATCTACTAATAAATAGTGTTTCGATTATAATTTAACATTATGTGTGTATATGTGTAGCCATTGTTATACGCACTAAAAATTAGTTTTGGTCATTAATTTTGCATTGTATTCATAAAACCATAGAAAATAAATTTATTGAAAACTTGCAATAAATCGTTCTCAGTTTTACCAGCAACTGTTACAGGCAGTTACTTAGCAAATATTTCTTGAAATTTATTTTCTTATAGAGTTGTTAATTTTTAAAAACATTCGATTAAATTAAAACACTATAATAAATGATTAGATACTTCTAAATCCGCAATAAAATATAATATGAAATAATATGATACTTATGATCATATAACTATTTTTTTTATTTTATAAAAAAACAAAGTACCTAAGTATGTCAATTTTTTATCTCACTATAATTTTTTATAAAATTAGATTATTATCTAGATATTATTTTTTAACATATTTATATCAAAAAAAAAAAAAAAAAAAATAATAATAATAATAATAATAATAATGATAATAAAGACATATTATAATGTTTACCTTGAAATAATCCTTATAAAATATAAACGTTTAATAGTTAAATATCATTGAAATACGATTTATTATATAGTTATTACTTATTATCTATCATTACTATATATTACAAGGTATTTTTAAGTAATAAAACATTTTAAAGTTCTGTGAGTCAAATTTTACGATTATCATTTTTATCATTGGGTATAGAAATTTTATGTTATTCTGTTTATTGTTTTTATTATTTGTATATTTATCAGTATATGGTAATATTTTAAGTATTATTTTAAACATTTTAATACATATAATTTAATATTATATTTATTACTGTTGTTTTCTGTTCGACTATATCTAAGTTATCAGTTGTATAGTTTTTATTTAATATACTAATATGTTTAATGTTCGTTCAATTAAAAATAAATGGCAGAAATGTATTGAATGTAATAATATACATATATTTAATATTTATATATTATACAGCATTAGAAAATTGAATAAATATCGTATTGTTACATTTAAAGAATAATGTTTTATTAACGTGATCACATAATTGTTCATCTGTATAATTATTAATTAATTTGCTTGCATAATATTTATACCATCAATTAATAAATTATTATTATTTATAATACATATATATTTAATTGGATTTTAAAAAACTCGTTGATATTTTTATTCAGGCCCGTAGTCAGACCAAATTTTCTGGTATATTAGCAATTTTTTTTTTGGGAGAGGGGGAGGGAGCATTATATATAAAAACAATATTAATGCAATTTTTAATTTATTTACACTGACATCTCATTAAATTAACACAACTGTAATTTTTCATCTGATATCCATTTATAATAGAATATTTTGGGAATTTACAATGAAACATTTATTTTAAAAATACTAAATGAATAATACTAAATAATAAAAATAAAATTTAAATTAAGTTTACGTAGATAAGTAAATATTATACTGATGTTACATGGTTAAATTTTGAAAATTTTAATATTAATTAATACAGCTGCAATTTTCTATTATTTTGCTTGTTGAATTTCGTTAATAATATGTCCATGTTTAAGTTTTCTGTCCGTTTGGACTTAAATGAGGATATTTTTTAATATTTTTAGAGGGGGCAACGACTAGGTTTAGAAGGGGGAACGTCCCACTCCTTGCCCCCCCCCCCCCATGGCTATGGGTCTGCTTTCATTATTAGTATGATTAGGAACTTAGGTAGATTTTATTACATAGTTAAATGCTTAATGCTTAATAAAAAAAAAAAAAAAAAAAAAAAAAAAAAAAAAAAAAAAAAAAAAAAACAATACAATAATAGATGTTGCAAATTTAACGATGTATGAGTATGTACAAATAAATCAAAATAATTAATCTTATAAACGAAAACGAATTTCTACCACAATATAATTTCTGTAAAAAAGGTTTTACGAACAAGCAAATTCCCAAACTGCTGCGGTTTTTTACAACACTAATTATTTTCTATTCAGACTTAGGTCTGTCTCAAAAATGGTGTAGTTAAAATGTATAGGCGTTTTTTTTTTCAAAACTAGATATATTCTAAGTAAATTATAAAAAATAACATATTGTGAATTAAATTTTAGCGTTAAAATGTAGAGAAAAATTAAGTTAATGTTAGAATATAAATAAATCATACATTAGCTAAAATTTTAAGCACAATTTTATTATTTTATATAATCCATACGTGTTATTTCATTTGATAAAAATTCGTCAATGATGTATCTAATGTACTTCTGTTTTAAGTCGGAGTCATTTGAGAATTGACTTTTTTGAAAAACGAAAGACGTTCAAAAAAAACGGGAACTGAATGGGCTACATTCATTATAATAAACTTTTTTTATTAGATTGGTATATCACATGAAAGTAGATCAAATTTTTTCTTTAGGTCTGACAGTTAAAGTCACTAATTATTGAACGTAACTATTCTATTTATATATTGTGAAAATTATTTTGCATTTTATAATAGTCTATATTATTTGAATTACCTATAAAAGTTAAAATGTCGATCAATCTCATCAATGAAGTGCAGTGTCACATTTTTCCTTTGCGGTTATTATGATTGTATTTTTTTTTTTTTTTTTTTAAGTATATCTGAAGTCTTTTTGAACGTTGTGTTTTTGAATAGATGTAGGTACGCTTATCACAGTGACTTTTTCCCCGAATCATTTTGCTAGGGCCAACCGAAAGTTGTTGCGATTAATGTTTAGCGAATAAAATATTTTTTTAAAGTTCTGTATGCAGTATTATATAAGTAGTGGTATACGTTAGTCGTGAATAAAATAAAAAAATAATATAACAATTTGTTAAAAAAAAAAAAATTTAAGCAAATTAAACTCAAGTACATCTATACACAATATTTTATATTGTTAAATAGTTACGAGCCTCATTGATACAAAGTCGCATTTTAATTTCTTACTATGAATGGCCACATAATTCAATCAAATAATAACTGATATTTCCCAAGATAGTTGTAGATAGATAATTGTAAACGACGTAACGTATTATGGGTATATAAATGGAAATTTAATAGTTCTTATTAAGCAGTGAAAGGTTGTAGCATACGTTTATGTTTGTTTGTTTGTATATACTTATAACTTGTTAGACATTATACAATTTTTCGACCGCCCAGGAACTACACTCGACTGCAGAATTGCTTACAGATTTTTTTAAAACCTTAACTATACTATTATTAGAATGGACTTGGTCTACAGTATGCAAGTAAAATATATCCGTATAGTATTAGTGTTTGTATATTTGCATGTTCAAAATCCATAAGAGATATTCCAAATAGTTAAAATACCAATAAGTATACATCACATAAGTTAAATTGCATAGTCTTAGGCATAGGTATCATAGTATTTGAAGCGTAGGTACTGGATTAGTAACTTTTGACTAGTATTTCTTTTGAATCGACAGATATCAAATGATATAATAACTTAAGCAAACAAGTTTAATGGTTTTTAATATACTATATTGACTTAAACTTAAAAGTATAGCAATTATGAACGTTGACTAGACATTGAGTAGTTTTACAAGTGCATTTTATCCAATTTATATCGTCTTATCGGGTATTGTCATTAATTTTACCAACGAATGAATAATTAACATAATATATTTTTCATAAATTTTTAGATTAAGTACCTATAGTACCTACCTATATATTATAATATATTATCAAGTGTTGTATTAAATACTTATGTTTTTAATAAAGATTTTGATTAATTTTTCTAAAAATATGATTAAACACTCATCGGAGCCATCGGAGTTCGAGAGTTGATTGATTACATAGTTAATCATCGTAATTCGTAATAATATGCCTAAATTTTTAATTAATTTAACATTTAATTAAAAACTATTATTCAGTATAATTTATATTAGGATCCTATAAGGTAATATGTGAAAATATATTTCTTATATACATATATACCTAATGTATTATTGATCGTTTCTCTAAAATTGAAGTAAGATTCACATTTATATATTTTTATTTTTCATTATTCAATAAAATTAATTAAGTAATATTAAACACATTCCTGTGCTTTTAACGTAAAGAATAATATTAAAACACTCATAACCCCAATGTCACTTAAAATTAATTGCATCTGCAGAGTAGAGTGCAGTATGCCCATATCACTATTATTATGACATAGTGACATTTTTACACGCCCTATCTAATTTATTATACTATTGACGGTAGAAATATAATACACGTATTAATTGTAGGTTTATAATAAACTTACTATAACCTTCTGCAAAATCTTAATAATTGTTTTGTTTTTGCAATTAGATCAAAATTATGTTTATTAAAATTTATATATATATTTATTGAACATAATAGTTCCAAACCTAATATTATAATATATTTAATAATCTAGCTCACTCAATTTTCACTGAAACAGATATATTTTTATTTATAGATAAAAAAATTATGATAAGAAATATTATAAAACTTGATATCTATATTTAATTCTAAATAAACCTTCTGAGAGGTTATATAGGTAATTCAGTATAATATTATATGTTATTTGACAATATATTTCCAAGTTTTAGTAGGCATGAGAAACAATATCTATAAAAACGTATACAGAATCGGTAACACATTTACTTTACACAGATATTAAATCAAACGCGTCACTTTGAGATTTGATATTTCCTCAAGTTTTCTATTTATAAGACTCAGGGATAAATATTTACACATAATATGTGTGAAAATATTATTTTCACTTTCTATTGAACTTTATTTACGTAATAAACAAATATATTTTATGGTTGTCTGTACATCGTATTTATTTTAAGTATGTTGTTAAAATTAGTATCATATGTTAGTCATTTTAATAACCGTTTGTGTATATTTATAATATATACTGTACAATCTACATGCACTAATAAAAGTTGATATTGCAGGTAAAGAAATAACTAACGCAAATACTACCATAGCTTATCAGTATCGATATGAAAACTTAATTTAATCTAAAACCCTTATTTTTAGTTTACTATTGTAAATCTAGTCTATATTATTGTTATAAACCAATTTTTCCCCCAACTGTTTTTATATTGTTGTTTATATGTTAATACCAAATTGAAAATAAAAACAAGGAATTCGCAGTGCCTTTTATAGTAAATTTCGAGTGTACTTTGTCATTGAGTGGGTAATGAGTGTATGTTCAATTTGAATTCAATGTTAAATCATTGTACCTTAACGAACAAATTATTCTGTGCCAAGGAGACAGATGGATCGGCATTTATTTGTATCAAAGTAACAAATAGATCAATTTTTTTTCTAGTAATTACTCTGAAAAAACATCATTATTTGGCAAACATATATTTAATCTATTAATTCATAATAGGCATTACATTTTATTTATTTATTTATTTTTTTTTGTTAATGTTTTAATTTATCTGAATTTATAACTATCTGATTTTGGTATTAGAACTTTGACCTATTGAAGATTTTAACGGATCCCATATAGCATAAAAATATTATTCCATTTGTCGTTTTGATCACAATCGACATAATCTAATATAGAATAAATATTTAGATATATTATTATTATTAATGTTCCAAAATAATAATAAGTATAATAAAAATAAAATCAACATAAATTGTCGTGTACATACATATATAGATATCTAAGTCACGTATTTTAATATACATGATTAAAGAAAAAAAATGAGCAATTTAAAGCCACAAAAATTAACAGAGGTTAAGTCTCAGGTTCAATTTTACGCAATTATAGAAAGTAATAATTACAAATCACAATACCGCTATTTATATCAATAAATTATAATTATTTCCTATTTGACGTTACTTTTGTTTGAAAGATAAAAATGAAAGGAACAAGCGGTTTAATAGCAATACTCAGTTCCATATTATGGCAAACAATTTTAACACTAAGTGACTTTTATTATACGAGTTGTGTTTGTGTCACGTGCAATTATTTTTCTTCGTTACTTATACATCAGACTTATTATATGTTAGTGACTAGAGTTTAATTTTTTTGAATTAGATTTTTTATTTTTCTCTTAAGTAAATAATTCACGAATATTCCATTTTGCTGATTTCGTACTTATTCTTAACATATTATCAGATATGTTTAAAATAATTTCATAGCAAACATTATTTTTTAGTAAGGCGACATTTCATCTTCATTATTAGCCTATAAAAATTAAATTAGATAACAATTAAAACCGTATCTATTCTTTAAAATTTAAAATTAAATTCTTATTAAAGTCACGTACTATTGCATAAAAAAGTTTAGAAAAATTGTTTTTTTTAATAATTACTAGAGGGTCCAATATTAGAGTTATTTTTATATTATTGCTTTATTAATATATAGTAAATTGAATGTTCTATTTTTATAATGTAAAAGCCACGGGAAAATCAAGATTGAGTGCAAATTTGAAAAAAACAATAGTCAACAAATTGTGTTTGATATTTGGATATTATTGTGGATTATTGTCTAAAATGTTAATAAATGTTAATAATTTATAATTTTTATATTATTTTTCACTCAGATTTTTATATATTTATAATTATTATTTTTAGTTTGTAAAAGAATAAAAGATTGAAGATCGTCGTGAGCAGGACAAAGAAATTTCAAGTTTACTAAAGTAATACAAAAATAAAATATTTTTGGCTTCTAAAAACTTTCTGAATTTTTTTAAGATTGAGTATAAGAATTATATTATAATTTTTTTTTTAATCTAAAAAACGTTTTATTTTTCTTTTGTTTTAGGCAATATAGTTTACAAACAAGAATTTGCCTTGACAATATTATTATTATCATGTTATATCGAATTATAATAAGTAAGTAACACTTATATATTATAGTTTAATGTATATTGTAAATAAATATATAATTTATAATTTTGTATCTTAACGTCATGATTTAATTGATAAGTTTCGCATTATATTTTTATGAAAACTTAAAATTACATATTTATGAATCTAATCTAAAAATATACTTAACTGAATTAAAAAACTGGAAAATTCGCTCTGCTATTTATTAAGTTTTGATTGTACTTTTTTGTACATTCTTCGTCATTGAGTAGGTTACTGAAATGGTTAATCAATATGTTATATTTTAATTTATTTATCTATAATTCTAATAAAGTGCGATTGTGATCAAGGGGTTAAAACGGACCATCCTTTGTTTCTAATGATTTTTTATTACTCGTTTTTTAAGTATTATTGGTAGGAAATTGAAACTTTTCAACACAATATTTATATTCTTATTTACTTTATAAAATTATATTTTTAAAGTATTTGGATCAACTTTAAACTATTTATACCACAAACAAATTCACATATATTTATGGTACGTTGGCATTTTGTGACTTATAATAATTAATGACAGTAATATAGTATGAAATAAAATTACATATACAATATACACTTCTACATAATTATATTTTCAATTTATTTATGGAAAATATTTCTTCAATCTATTGTATTACTATAGAAAAATAAATAACTAATTGTAATATAAATATAGATAGTAAATTAATATTCTAAATAAATTAGGTAAACCACTTCTCATCAGAATCTTTTTTTTTTTTTAATGCAATGATTGAGTTTATATTTAACTCATCCATTAAATATTGATCTATTCAATGACGAGATACATTCTATACCTACTACAACAAAACATACAAGTTCTTCTATTTTTTTTTTTTTAATTTAAAGGTATTTTTGCTTTTAATTCTTTTTTTCCTCTCAAAAAATAAAAAATAAAAAATATACCAACTAGAACTAGTTTTCTATTGGGAATCACCATAAATTATGAAGAATAAATCATTACCTATTATTGATCCAAAACGTGATAGCAAATACACACAATCCTTCTTCTCTTCCTCCCCATATTGTTTTGGAACCAATTATTATGCTCCACTCAGAATCTTAACTATCAAATTTTATTCTCGTGAAATAATTTTTGGTAATATTTAAAGTTAATATAAGCAAGAAAATTAATACAAAAATTGATTGAAGGTCTAAGATTTCTATCAGTCTTTTATATTCAAAAATATTATCCTCTACGCAAGGCAAGTCTGTGAGATATTACCGTAATACAGTGTTATGCTCTAAAATTAAAAATATCATCTTGTATACATATTTTCAGGTAAAATATTTGATTATTTAATTTAAAAATAAATTTTTATTTACCTGTATAATACTATAGTAGTCTATATATTCTTTGATCTATAAACAAAATAAAATATATTATACTATTTTTACATTCTTCATAGGCATTTTAAATACGTTATTTTATTATTGTCATTAATAGTTTATTTTATTTTTTTATTTTACATTTTACATAAGGAGTATCTTCTGAACACGATCATAACTCATGAAAACTTTTAAAATATTTTGTTAAAAATTTATGAAAATATATAATACATTTTTTCGTAACTATTAGGATGACAAATACATTTTCAGAGATTCTTATAAGGATTTCCTTAAATTAAATATGATTCATGTAATATAAACAAATATTAAATATCTAAGTAATTATAAATATATAATTTAAGTTTTTTTTTTTTTTAATTATGTTGAATTTGTATTGTTTCTTTATTAATTAAATTAATTTTAATAAATTTTTATAAAAGTAATCCTACAAACATTTTTATTTTTAAATAATTGTTTAAAATAAGCATATAGTCATGATTGTGATCTAAAATGATTGTGTCTTACATTGATATATATATATTGATTTTATATTCGATACCTATATAATAATTAAAAATACTAAAATTTAAGATATATTTAACTTAGATAATGATGAGATGGCATTAAACATTTATTCTTATCTATTATCGACATACAGGAATTGTGATTTATAAACGAATAATTATACTTATTAATATTTTGGTACCAAATAACCTTTCAAATAATTTATAGCTATAATAATAATTATAAAAATAATTACTGCTTAATATACATAATATATTTATTTATTCATTTAACATATTTTAAATTTTTATTATTTTATTATATTTTATCAATATTTATGATAGGATTTTCGGAATTTTTATATTTAGTTAAGATATATTTTATTTAAACATTTTTTTTTTTGATTTTACATAAATTTTATATTTATTATAACATTTATGTAATAATATTTATAAAATATGCGTTAAAACAATAATTAATTTTAATTGATTAATTAATGAATATTCAAGTCACTGTGTTTTATATATTTTTTTCTAAATGTATACATACTCATTGAATTTATTGTATACACATTTTAAATATTAACTTAATAATTAATACACAATAGTTATAACTTTTAACTTATAAGTAATAAAATTACTATTCTGAAAATGCTTCTGAGTTAAGTATACGGTTAAGGGTAAGTAATAACTAATAAACATATTCAAACATACTTTCATTGATAGCATTTATGGTTAATGTATAATTACATTGACTTTTTATTATTATTATTATTATTATTATTATTATTATTGATATACTTTCCACTTGTTTGGTTGTTGATAAGATATATGTCATATGAAATCATACAAAAAACATTTAATAATAGTATCTAACCAATTTATTATATTGTACTGCGATTAAGTCATTAGACGATGCGATTGTTATTTTGGGAAGCCGCCTATCAAACTTGTGATACATGCAAGACATTACATGATAAACATAGTGTTTTTCTAATAATAAATATTAATTGCTTGGTCAAATAATTGTTGATATCTAATTATCAATTATACATTGTGTGTTATAAATTATCAAAGTATTTTATCTAATTTCCCATTTGTTCGTCAGTCTTAATGACAGATATTGTTATTGAATTAGTTTTTTAACTACACAATAATGTTAAATAAGCAATATACAAAGGATTTTCTAAACGTATTCACTATTCTTTTGTGGGTGTTTCTTCTATTCAGTAATCCAACTATTAAATATTTAGCACGTTTAGTAAATATGAGTATACTTATTGTATAATACATGAATACTATAATCTAATAATTTAAAATTCATTTATACTTAATATAATTATTCTTAATCCCTAAGACTTAGTATCTGCGACTTTCGTTGTGCTTTGTTAGTAAATATTTTTCTTCAAACCTGCATTGCCAGTCCTGACTCCTGAAATAGAAAAAAATATAGTATAATTTGGTGAATAATTCATAAACTTCGCATCAAAGATAACTATTTAGTTAACGTTTTATGATGTGTAGATTTTTCCTGTTCTAAGAATAAAATATTATTAGTTATTTATTTATTTATTTTTTAATAGGTTACCATACAATTTTTTCATACTTTAACGTGGTGCTTAATTTCCTATGATATAATTTTTAGTTTTCAGTATTAAGATTAGAATTTGTTTTGACTTACGATATTACTCATATCTACCAGTATAGGTAGTATATTTTATAAAATTTAATAAGTATTCTCAATATTTTAAAAAACTTGATTAAATCTACGATTGTCAAAATGTTCTCACTTATTGATGGTTGTCTGTATGTCCCGTTGCTAAAATAAATTAAAAATAAGATAAAAAAAATTGAAAAATTAAATATATATATTATATTATGTGCCATCGGCATGTTATTTACAAGTTTGTAATGATAATTTTATTTGAATTGAGTTAAATGTATAAAACTTGGAATTAAATAAACTTATCGATTTAAGAAGTCATGGTAAACACTTAACTTAAAAATTAACTCATCAACGATTGAATTCGATTCTTGTTAAATAAAGTGATTCAATGAAAAATGTTAAGTAGATAATCAGCTTCTATGAAAATGTATGAGTGGAATAATTTATAAATAATAAAATAGTATCATTAATTTATTGCTCACTTCACATTGTATTTAAAAAATAAAAAGTCTTTTTTCAATACCTATAACTTATAAGTAAAAAGAATAGTTATTTGAGCTTTATTTAGAATTATCTTACAAATTCGTTCATGTCTTCAAATCACTTTTGTATATAAGGTATATGACCGTTATTTTGTTCATAATCCAATAAAATTCACACCTCACTTATTTATATTTAATCCATTTTAAATTAGAAATATATTAATTTATTGAATATTTCAAATACTTTGTGTTGGGTTTTAATTTTAGTTAAAAAAATTGTATATATCAAAACAATAACGTCTACCTTCTATCCATCGATAATCATTTAATTATTTGTTTTGTTTTATTTATATGAATAAACTACAAACCAACCTACTAATTAATAAAATTACAATACAAAAAATTATAGAATAATTTGAGGGATGAATAAAATTAAAATATTTTTTAAATATTATAGCATTCTTTCATAAATGTTTTAAATGAATTGTTCATTAATGATTAACGAGAGTTAATAACAGATTATTACTTATTTCATATATATATATATCAAATTTCGAGTTATGTTGGTATAAAAATTAAAAATTAAATTTAATGTTAAGAAGGCAATCAATTTAAAATTTAAAATAAATAACTGAACAAACACACACACACACACACACACACACACACACACACACACACACAGTATTATTATATAAAATTAAAATTGTCTTAATCGTCGAAATCAAATAGTGCCCAAATTGTTGGTGGATTTAGTATTGCGTGTTGCTGCAAATATTCCTTTAAAATTGATCACTAATTTAATTATATATTATAGTATTTTAAATTTTAAAAGCACTTAGACTTTTTCAGCTGTACATGAAGATGAAAAAAACTATGAATATTTTCTTTATCATTTTACTTAGACAGATTTTTTATATTATACATTTTTTTTAACTCATCGCTTCTTCCTATCTTTCACGTTATGAATTAAAAACAACCATACATTCACGTAACACACTATACCTATAGGTATAATAGATATACCTACTGGATTTTAACACCTATAGTTTGTAATTTATAATAATCTTCGCTGATACACGTTGAATATATAATGTACCTTACCTATACACCGACACGAAAAGCCATTGTTCACATTCTTTAATGTGACCGTTTAGAATTCTAAAGCTCATCTCAATTCAACAATAAAATTATTCGTTAGCACATCATAGATTACCATTGCAATAATATGGTACTATACAAATATGCTTATGTATACACTTTTTTTGGAATTTACCTATCCACAATAATTCCTTTTGTGTAGTTATTTCTGTGTATGATATAAGTAATATATCTATTATAACCTTACGTATGGTATTCGGTGTATACATAATATTATACTATATTAAACTTTTGTTTTTGTGTATTATTTTGAAATTGAATGTTATCGATAACGAGAAAATATATCAAATGCCACGGAGGATCTCGAATTAATTTATTCGATAAGCTTATAATACTTATAGCCTATATATACACATATAAATAGTATGTTTTCTAAAGCTTTTCGTAATAAATATGTTTTTTCTTAATCTTATGAATTCTCAAAAGTTTACGTTTACTGAATATACTTAAAGTAAGCAAATGTTATTTATACGACTTAGTAAAATATCAAATTAAAGTTTTAATTATTCATGTATTAATGGAAGCCGGAAGAATCAAAAAATAAAAACAAAAGTCTATAATGAGGTAGATATATTAAAAATATTTATGTATAGTATGTAAGATACCTCTTACACTATACTCGGAAGAATTAATTATGATTTATTACTTGCGTAAGTATTATATTAAATTATTTAAAAAATACCAGAAATGAGTTTGTGTGTATTAATACCTAAAACCTAATTAAATAAAAGTATAAATAGTTATGAATTATGTACATATTAACTTAAGTAAGTATTAACTAGTATATTTTTAAAAAATATCTACCTATTTCAAATTTTTTTTATCATTTTTAGCATTTAAATTACGGACCTATTTTTTCATCCTTATTTTAATGGTTTTAACTACTATATTATTTTAAATCTTATATTTTGAAGCAAAATACTTTTCTGAAAATATTGTTGTATAAATATTAAATATCGAATAAATAGTTTACTTTTCATAAGTTTATTAAGTTTAGATAAGAATACTGTAGAGTGATATAGCAAGAGGTAACCAGAAAATTTAATAAACGTGATGTTAAAGAAATAAGTAGCAACCTATTAATATTAATTAAAAATATCATAAATGTCCAACAAATAAAGGTATATGGATAGTGTGTGCATTCAAGTATATTATATTATATTATGGTTCATTTACTTCCAAAGACCAATTATTAAAATAAAAAGTCAAAACATTTTTTTTTTTTTTTTTTAATTGTTCAAATGAACCTAAAAATTAAGTGAAATTTTAAAAATTGTATGACTATAAATTATTACACAATATCGATATATTTATAATGTGTAATTAATTTTATTTAATGGCATTAATTTATTATTAATAAGCTGATATTTTTGATATTTTATTGCATACAAATACCTTATAAGATCCTTCTTAAAGAGTTTTTCCATTGGAAATATTTTTTTATGTTCTTAAATTAAAAATATATGTATGAGCACATTCAACTTAGAATACAAATAGTAAATTCATACAAAAAGTTATGTATATATATAAACAAGAATATAAGAAAATATCCAGATCAATATTAAAATACAGAGCAAGAAAGAATTTTCTTTGGGTTATCATTTCACAAAAGAAAATCCTTACATAAATATAATATGCTATTAATGTCTAAACTCTAATTATTAGCACATTAGCATGCATTTTGTAACTATTACAAACTATTTTATTTTTAGTTTACTTTTTCACCTGTTGAATTTTGATGAATATTTCAAAATTAAGTAAATTAATGTTGATAAATATCATTGTCGATAACTTTAAAAATTATGTTGGTATATGAAACCAAATTGTGTACAAAATCTATTCACAAATTTATGTATTATTATGATACGACATACGTTGTAACCATGTTGTGAAAAATGACCATGAGGGTTCTTAAGTTCAAGAACGTTCAACGATTCATTAATATTTTAATAAAATAAATACTGCCATTTATATGTGTACACTATAGATAGAATACAATTTAATACAATTAAATGCCATCAATATTAATCATTATTTTTCACGAATATACGTTATGAATAATCAAAAATAATCTGTCTATTGAATGAATAAGGTATCCGTAAATATATATCTTCATTCGATGTTCGAATACTATTTTATATAATTTTAAAGAAGAAAAACATTTAGTTCAATCTTGTTATGTTTTAATATATTTTCATTATTATAGTGATTATAATATAATATTATTTACACATAATTCATCAACTAAACTATTATCATAAAAATATACATTTATACAATGTAATATTTGAATTAATTAACATATAACAATAATAAAATTCAACTGTTCGATACAATAGTAGTATTCTGAAATTATAGTTTTATTTTTAAAAATGAAATCTAATAAAAATAAATTAATTAAAAAAATGAAAATAATTTTAGCATGTGCATGTACAATTCTTATAATCGTACAGTACGTTAGTAGGTACCTAATTTTTTTATAATTTTTTTAAAATTTAAAATTTAATTATATTTATTATTTAAATAAAGTATGGATTATACTTTTTATTACTGTACTTAAATAATAAAGTATATGATTTTCTATAAAATTTGTAAAATATATAATCAAACTTAGAATAAATAGTTTTTGAATAAAAAAAATAAACTAGTTCTACAATAACTATTTACAGTAAAAAGGGCGGTTTTCGTTTGAAAATTGTGTCATTACAAGATACTTTTTAAGTGGTGTAAAAATATGGCGTTGAAGTATAAAAAAAATTACAATAACTACAATTTGAATAAATTCATTAAAAGAAAAAATAAAGATGAGCATATTTGATGAATCACCCTGCAGTTTAGCCAGTGTATAAGTAAATCTTAAAAAATATAGTTTCTTTTTAGTATAATATTAAATATAATATAGACAACTATATTAAGCATATTTATTTTAGATATGAAATTAATCATGAATCATCATAGTTCTCATAAGCATAATTATTATTAATAAGTATATTAAAAAAATATTAATGATGCCAGATAGTTAATTATTTTTAAATTGTATACCATTCTATAAGCTTTTGAATTTAGACATATTAACTTTTTGAACGCTGAGTTTTATTTTTGAATTCGATACTGCATTTTAAGCTAAATACTTAAAGAAAAGAGTTATTTTTATAATCTCGTTGATAGCATTGTTTTACTGATAAAAATAGATAAACAACAAATAGCTTATTAAACGACATTGAGAACTTCCTGTATTTACCAATATATAATATTAATATCGATGTCGAACAATATCCTAGTATCATAATATAACAATATTCATATTGATTTGTATACGTATATGTGTTTATATTTATGTATCGTATGTATCATATAATATGTCTATTGTCATGATATGTTATATTAATATGCTTTTAATTTTAATTACAAAATATATAAACACTAAAATATTATTGAGTATTTGATCAGAAAAACTTCACTGCCTTCAAATGTATATAATATGCATAATGCACATATGTATGATGCATGCATAATGCAGTGAATCTTATTGCACTTTTAGCCTTTAGGTATACCTACTGCATCTTAAGAGTGAGTATTTTGTTTCAGATTTTAGTTAAAAAGGACATTATAAATTCAGTAACATTTGCGAGCAAATTAATTTATGTATAAGTATTGTTATTATTATTTATGTTAAGTTAAACACTTAAATAAAAGTGATGTGTTAATACCTTTTATATTGTAATTTAATCTAACAATTATATATTCAGTGCCTTCCATATTATATTAAAACCGGTGCAAGCATAATATGTGCTATTGCTATCTTCACGTTTCGAATGGAAAACATATTTATCGATATCACAATAATTATAATCAGTTCTAAGAAGAATATCTTAAACTGAAAACGCATTTGTACGAAAATATATATTATCTAACATTATCATTGATTATCTAACAATTCAGATCGCTTACGGTTTTTTAATCGTACTTAACGCATTAGGTATAGTGATATTTAAAACAGCTGGACATAATATTTGGTCAATATGTTCTTTAGAGTATGAGAAGGGAGACCTTGTTAGGCAATACGTATGGAGTTTATGTAACAATTTTTATGTTTCAGATAATATTATAATAGGTAGTCTACCTATCTAATGTATGTGAAATTTTTACTTTGTTTATAGTCGGAAATATTACAGCAGTAATTATTTACTTACAGCGTAAATAATAAGCACTATAGTGCTTATTATTTGTTGAATAGTATTGAGCAGCTATATTTTCGATAAACATATTTTTTAAATTATTATATAATGTGTAAAATAGAGAGATTATTGGATCATGCATTTTTAATATCAATCAAAAAATTAAAACCTGGGTTTTTATTTCGAATTAAGTATAAAACTCAAAACAGAACAATTATTATCATATGTTAGTCAGGACAATATAGTTAATTTGATTTAAATTGTATGCTTCTAATATAATATCTTATGAATTCAATTAAAAATCAATAATTACCATTAAAAACCGTTATATGTATATATAATAAAATATTTCATACTGTATTATAATATATATTATACATAATAAATTCTATGTTTTTTTAATCCGATTGACCCAGATCGTATAGGTTCTTGTACACAAAAGTTTTCGATTGTTTTGTGTCTTTCGCCATATCTTGAATATTGTCCCCTTATCTTATCATATTACTTTCAATTTTATTTTCAATAGAATTTTTATTAGCCCACTTTCAAGTATCATTTTGAAGATCTTCTGTTCAATAAAGTATAAACACAAAACGTGTTTAAACCATTGTAATATATTCTGTGTAATCGTTAAATAGCTTTCTTTAGCAATTTCAGATACTACTTTATTGTATTATTTACTGTATATTTTTTATTATAAAATATTCATTTAATACTAATCCAATGTTTTATCAATAGATTTCATAACGTATTTTGAAATGTATTGTTTTTAATTTAATATTTTAAATATTAAGTACACTTTGTAATTAATTTTATTATTATTATTATTATTATATAGCATTTATAGGTATAGCCAAATACTCAAATTAGACATGAGTAATAACAAAAATAATTTGTTTTTAAACATTTAACAGTTGTTTTTCCTATTATTAATAATAATGTACATACATACTTTTTAAATCTTAAACAGACTTACAATTGAGCTTCATACGCCAAGCCATTAAGAATTCATGTATTATATTGACTAATCTCCAGTGGTCAAAATAGTTAAAATAGTAGTACATTGTCTATAGATGTTCAGAAAAAATTTTTAATTGCTTGGATTCTAATTCATAGGCAATTATATTAACTTTGTTAACAGTATTAACATTTTACTAAGTTATTATTGTTATCTTAAGTTTTAATGTTATGTATAAGGGCAAACTACGGGGTTACAGTAGTTTAAAAGTAGGTACTTACTTATCAAAATCGTTATAGTTAAAGTTATATTGCTATATAATATTATAATTTAGTTTTATAAATGGTTAAATAAACCATTTAACGATGATAAAAAATCAGATACGTTAAAAAAAAAATAAGAGTTTAACAAGTTAGGTGTATTAAAATCAAAATTTTTCTCAACTAATTGAATGTATTGCAGTATAATATGCAATATTTTGACGATTCTACAGCCGAACAATTTAATTTACTTATTTTTAACTCCATATTTCCATATGTATCGACTATAAAGTATAATATTAATAAATTCATGTACACTATAAATAAGTGTTATTTCAATTTAGTAATTTTGTCTGAAAATGACGAACGTAAAGTGTTTTTAAAGAAATATGAATAACTACGTCATGAATATTGTCACAATTTAAAAAAAAAAGTTTACATCAATGTTTGATTTATATATATTTATATATAAATATATATAAATTCAAATATAATATATTTGAATGTCTTAAAAAAGATTCATTATTTAAAAACACCAATCATTGTTAAATAAAATTAATTGAAAGTTATTTTGAATTCATTTTTTGTTTTTAAATTAAAATATGGATAAAATTAAACAAAAACAACTAAGAATGACCTCAATGGTATTAAAACCGATTGATAAGTTGTTCAATTATTTCAATTTATTGGTCGTTTTATACTAACTGATTATAATTAATTCTTTACATATTACACTCAGTTCTTGTTACTGTTTGATAAAAATAATTATTATAAATATTAGGCTCTATATAGTTTATTTATTTAATGTATAAAGTAAGATTTAGTTTATAATTTATGCCAATACGAATATTGTAAATAATATGTACATTTTATTTTTATTAAATTAATTTAAATTTATACTAGTAAAGTACGTTAATAAATTAACATTAATTTTTTATTTAACATAAAAATCGTTTATGATAATAATAATTTATTAATCGAATTGAACCTATCATTTAATTATTAAAATTAAAATCATCATTAGTAACAGAGCATTTTTGAATAAAATATCATGCAACTCAACTCACTCAGCTCAAATATTTATTTTTTATGATAAATAATTTTTATCGTAGCTTAATGAATAATATTAAAATATAAACTTCTTATTTTCCTAAATTTAACTTATTTATTTGTGTTAAATGCTTAAATTTTATTATTATTGACAGCTTAAACTTTCGATGACTAAGCTTATATAATAATTTAAATTTATTATTATATTATGTTGTTTATTACTATTAATTATATATTTAAATCATAATCATTTTTAAAGAAACAAGGCCACATTTTTTGAACTACCTTTCTATGCAAATAATGATTCTGGATTATTTCTGCGTTTTTATATGACCTACTGTTATTAAAATTCTGAGAATTATTATTTTATTATTATTTTTTTAATATTATTAGAAATTATTATACATGTAGGTAGATATTTTAAAATTGTTCTATTAAGCAGTTTGTTAGTTCGTATAATCTCTGTTAGTTTTTTTTTTTTTTTTGTATTATAATAACTGTGAATTCAACTTAAAGCTAAGAACTAAAAATACAAAAAAAATCCTAAATTAAAGTACACGTTAGTTGTAAATATTATTTTATGTGTATTTATATAAGTATAAAGTTAATTTGATGTAACAATTAGTGAATTTGATATTTTTCATTATTTCTTTGTTTCTAAATCTTTTTGTAAAATAAAATTTTATAGTTTTTTTGATTGTTACTCTTACCACATTTGATACATATTTATATTACTTAAATATAATTATTCAAATTAAAATAAATTAAAAAAATACAATTTAATTGTACGAGTACATTAAATAATATGAGTATAACATTAATAATTTGCAAATTATTATGTTGTTAACATTTTCAATTTTAGTGCATAATGCTTGAAAATTAAGTAAGAAGTTTTTCATAAGTTGTTCTTACAGCAGTATTTAAAACCACGGTCAAAAATTTTAATTCGTATTTTAAGTTAAAATTTTAATAAAATTGGATATTTATATAAAAAATAAAGATACCTGACCTGACTTATCCTTATCTACCGTATTACTCATAGAAAAATAAATGACTAAATATATAACAAAATATCTGACACTGATTCATCCTTATCATTTGTTCAAAATTGCTTTTATAAAATGCAATGATCTATATTTAAATTTAAATTCAACACATTTATTATAATAACCTACTCAATGGAAGGTACAATATAAATTTAACAAACAACAGAGTGAATATCGAGTGTCAAAGTTATTTTCTGATTTTCTTTTGTAAAACATTGATGTTACATTATATAATTAGGTAAGTGTATGTTTTATATTTTTAAGAATAATTGTTATTGTTGATCACTTGATCGGATAATAGATTTATGTTGACGAAAGAACTTGATCTGATATAACAATAGCATGTTTTTAAAATATGAAATACTAAACACTTTTAAATAATTATTTCTAGGAGAATTTCCACTATTTATTATTTTTATTTATTGCTAAAGAAATATATTTTAAAATTTTTATTGTTATTTTAAACTCATTACTTAATAGAAAAAATTTGATTTTTTGGGGGAAAAATGCTTTAAAGAAATGAAAAATAACTAGTTAGTAAATAACTAAAGAACAATAGTATTGTTTACTTAGAGCTTCCTCTTCTGACGGTTAAATAGGAAAAAATAAAAGGTATAAGTATATTAAAATATGTGAATTTGAATTTTTTAATTCAAAATTTTAAACCTATTATTTCATATTTTCGCTTTGTTTATAGTTTATACTGATGAAATACAAAGTTATCAAATCAATACATTATGTTATTTAATGATTTTAAAGTTTTATGGTCATTTAAATAACAGTATTTCTCTTAGAAGAATTTATTTGAATTAGCTCAAGTTATGTAAATTTAAATATAATTAAATAAGTATTTTATAGTATTCATAAACGTATTTTCAAACTGTTGGTGACAAATAATTTTACTTACGGCCCATTTTTACGTACTTGTATAAGCAGAATAGTATTTTATAACTGTTACTCTTCTTATTCATTTTGTTTTTTTTTTATACGTTAATATTTTGGTTTAAAACTATATTTAGTTCGGGAAACTACTAATAATTATTTTACCAATTCGATTTACTCTTATAAAATATAATGTTAGTAAAATACCAAGGATGATACCGATTAATCAATTCCTATACTAGAAACCCAAATATATTACACGTCTCTTAGCCGTTGATTTTTTTGCCTTGAAAATCATAGTTAGAAAACTTTCACCTTCGGTCGAGTTTTTATTATTATTATTACACGAGCGTTTTTACCGGTTTATTCCGTTTTGATTACGTGATGCTCGACCATTTATATCCTGTGTGTTCTTACCATTCGATTCCTGTAAATATAATATAAGCAGTAGGTGCTCACGATACAAACGATCCAAATCGGTAATAATAATATTTCTACATTGCCTACTTCATAAATCTGTAATCTTTCTTTTATAACTTAAATAGTTAGTTTGCAGAAATACAATGCTCATATTCAATATTTACTCATGATTATAATATTATTTTTAAAGATGTGTCACACCTATATTTAAATTACATCGATAAAATGTTCAATCATATTATTGATTGATTATTTTTTTTTTATATATATACCTAGAACCATTGTATTACGAAATTGATTTTACGAATAATTGTAATGTGTTATTTGCATTTTCATAGATATTTACAGTATTTCTTCTAAATATATTTATCAGGTATGAAAATTCACAGAAACTTGTACACGTAATTAGACGTGTGCTTTATATTATTTTGTGTAGGTATATTATATGAAATTAGATAATGGTAAGTAACTAGTGTGTTAAGAACAGGTCAAGAACGCAATAGAGTGAAAGGAGGAGAGTGAAGGATAGGCAGAGTGAGATTTTTATTTATATTTTCTTCTCACCACTAATCTGTTGCATTTCATTAGGTACTTCAAAATGAATTGTCACATCTATTTAAAATTAAATCATCATCTATATGCATTATAACTTACTAAATATAAAATATATAGTATAAGTAAACGTTCAAAACGTTCTAAACACCAAAACAAAAAAAAATTTACTTCTTCATGGTCAGTATACTTTTTTTTTTTAAATAACAAATAATCAATTGACTGATAAAAAATATGTTCAGTATAATAGGTACCAGGTACCTATTATAGTATAAAAATATAATAATATGAATTTAATACAGTATAGGTACCTAAATATTATATATTACCTATATTAGCTTAAATATTTCCATTGCAAAAATACACATTTCATGTTATCCATATTCTATAATAAACGATAATACATATAATCAAAAGAAACTCTTGTTTTGTATAAATATTAGACATAATAATCATCAATAATAAATTATTTTACATGTTTGTAAATTTTTAGTTAGATTTATTCAGGTTTAATTTGTTAATTTTTTATATTAAAATCAATATACCTATATGCCTATTAAATAAACGTCCGATCATTTACAACTTACACTTACAGGTAATTAATTATGATTTATATTGATAGCATGATATATCACACTCAATGTATAAGTATATATTTTATTATACAACTTTCCAAATATTTACAACTAAAATAGTTTAACAAATATAATATTAATAATTTGTAATCTAATAACTCAAAATATTTATTAGATTGATTTCATGACCTAATGTTTTAATTATTTACCTATTTTTTATTTTACAGCGTATAAGAAGAATACTTGTCTAAATAATTTAATCAATTTATATTATTCATATATTGGATGCATATTTTTATGAATAATATAATATTGTATTAAAAGTATCTTTTGTGTTTGAATTTTGTATTTCAAAGAAATATGAATCTTAAAATAAATTACTTTCTCTTTAAATATTACAGAAATTATATTATCACATATCATAAAAGAATAAAAGAAAAATAGTAATAAAATACATTTTAGCTAGGCTCCTAATTGAATTTTAATTGTACTTGAAATATAATGAAGTCATATTCAAGTATTTAAGTTATTTTTGAACTGTTTATCGACGTAATATATTATCATAGAAATATTCTTCAATAAACTATAATAAAGTACTATAATGTTAACTAAGTGTTTAATATACACAATAATATTATGTTATACGCATAATTTGAATTTTTAAATGGAATATAATATAAAAAATTTTGTTTATTAGTACAAAAATAATATAATACAATTAGGTCAAACATCTATAATATAGTACATACAAATACGTATAATAAACTTATTATAAATTTGAACAAAATGGGTGAAATATGTACTTATATAATATATATATTAGCAACTTGTTAATTACAATAAAACAATAATGCCTAATATAATAGCCATTTGTATTATAATTGGAGCAGATTTCATATCGTAATAATTTATTTATACTATTTCCTTCGAGAATATTTTAATTATTTAACACGAATTATTTAAGTATCGCAATAAACCCACACAATTACATTGTAATTATATAAAATTTTTAAATTAAAATCATTCCTAAAAAATAAAAAATAATATACATTTTGTTCAAACGTCCTATTATAATATATTTTTTTACTGATATAGCCACATATATTGTGTTTATAGATGCACAGTGTATCATTAGGTACTGTTTTTGTAAGTGATTCTCTGAAAAAAAAAATAAAGAAAGGTTATATTATTATTCAGTATAACGGTTTAACATTTTACTATAATTATATTTTATTTAAATATAATATTATTGAATAAATAGTCTCTATTAAAACTAAAAACATTAAGAATATATTATCTTATACCAACAATATTATTTTATTAAATATTCTATACGTATTTACCATTTTTTATAGTTGATAAATGTTTCATTGTGATAAGCCATGACCGTTGTACTTCATTAACATAAATCATTATATTAATATTATAAAATAATAATTTATATGAATAGAAGTAAAACATTTAACACCGTGCTACTTAACTACTTGACTAAAAACTGCAACAGATAGACATTTTTTGAACGGTTATGGATACCTAGCTATGTCACTAATGGGCATAATGTATATTAAGTATAAAAAGTAATGACCAATACAGAAAATTTTTTTCAATTTATGTTTTTGTCTTCTATATAATAATTGATATTTAGCATGCGTATATAAGTTATAATACTGCAATATGTGCACACAACATTATAATATATATGGTTATATAAATAAAATTATAAGCATTACATGAGTTTACTCATAATGCATATTTAAGGCTGTATCTAAACAAAATTTAAAACATACTTAAATTAATTCAAAAGTTTTATATAACATTATAACGTTAAACAAAACTGTAAACACAATAATCGGTGATCAAATAATATTAATTATAAAAAACTGACTATAATACATTCGTTTCCTTGATCTTAAAATTTGTTTTGTCATATTCAACAAACATAAATATATATATATATATATATATATATATATAAACATAGTTTCAGTATACTGTTCACTTGGAATAAGTAATACATAACACACAAACAAGTTTTGTGTTATTCGCCTTAACTAGAAGATTTTCGTCAAAACCAGTTTACCGCGAATAAATGTGCTAATTTTTCTTTTATAATAGGTACACGACGAGCATTTTTTTGTTACTATATTACTTCGTATAAAAATTCGAACACGATTTTCGTTCCTCGCCAAAGATGCTGTAGATTTCACACTGCCTGGAAAATGTTAATAAATACTTCTTATAAACCTACTGAAAATAACGTGGCATTGATAGACGAGATAATATGAATCGTGGGTAAGAGCAGCTTGATTCGGTTTAATCCGCTCGCCCTGTATACATAATATTATGTTTGTTGTACGACTGTGCGTAAACGCCATACTATACTACGTTAAACAGGAAGTTGACATCAAATTAAATTCCATTCGAGACCGCTTTTGAACTACCGGCCGTTAATAACATCGAAGCAGTGCAACGGCCTGCGGGTAAAACCAACGACGACTCGTTGCAAAATATTATATTGTACACATAATAATATTACAATAATACACGCGTACATATGTGTATACGAATGTTATATTATGATATAGTGCCACAGTATGTATAGGTACTGTACAATGTTTATAATGTGCATGTGTATATATATTATATATATATATAAAAATAAATATTATATTATTATGTGTGTTTCTAGTACGATCGGCTTCGAGGTCGCAAATATTAGATGGGTATACAAATATCTATATAAATATATATGTGTATCCAAGTTTAATACACTTAATAGTAGTTATAATAGACACTCGGTGTCCTCAGATTGTCGTTATTCAAGGCGATATCAGATTTTTCTCAGTTCGATTCTTCGTCCGAATCGTGAGACAAGTGCTTTTTGTTTTATTTATTTTATTTTAAAACGTACCTACTTAATAATCATTTATTATTTATGATTTTTTATCAAAAAAAAAAAAAAAAAAATTGTGTATGGTTTCGTTACGTTTATCGCGTGCATACTGCAAGACTGCAACATCATTGTAATATGTAATCGTACTTTAATATTGAATCGAATAAAAAGGAATGGTGTTAATACTGGTACTGCGGTGAAACATTTCTTCAAGACCCTAAACAATTACGGAACCTGCCATTAATTACAGTAATTTTTTCAGTAATAATAATAATATACTCCACTAATGTCATCTAACCACAAAAT
Source organism: Melanaphis sacchari (assembly GCF_002803265.2). Lineage (NCBI taxonomy): Eukaryota > Metazoa > Arthropoda > Insecta > Hemiptera > Aphididae > Melanaphis > Melanaphis sacchari. The sequence goes on from NW_020271289.1 coordinate 87,760, forward strand.
ATGAATTATTATTCCAAATATGTTTGAACATTAAATACATTAAAATACGTATTAAATATGTTCAAATTAAATAATTGTAAATAAATTAAGTCTTATAAGCTCTAGAGTATGTTTATATAATACATAATATTATATCGTTTATTGAAAAATTAAGTTTAAAAAATGGTTTGACTTTAAGACAATATTTATTTTAAAAATAAATTTTACGTGCAATACGTATACATTTTATACTAACCGCACTAAGGACACGATAGTTATATTATGATTATTATTATTATTACATTTTAATATGCATATAATTTAAAATGGGTTTATATTTTTTTAATGCAGCTTTATAAAGTTACAACCTGTTTTGTTGGATATTGGCTCAAAGCATAAATATAATTTAGTAAAGTAAAATAAAGTTTATTTTATTAAAAATATAATTATTACATTTATTGAGATTTCTCAGTAATATTATAACGAGTATTTAATAATCTAAAAATTACTATGTATAACCACACAGGATATTTTTTTTTATGAAGAAAAAATACATTCAAACTATTCACATATTTATTTAGTAGTTCAGTAGCTTTATCTATAAAAATAATAATAATAACTAATAGATTTAATAAAAAAAATTTTAAAAAATGATAACATTAACTATTTATGTTATCATTTTTATCAAATTAAAAAAAAATAACTATAGAATTAAACTATAGTCTTAACAGCATACATAATTTACGTCATATATATTTTATACAGAACGATTCAGTAAATATGCATTGTACACACTCTTTTTAAATCATTTATAGTGAATTAATTAAAATTTTGAATTTAGAAATTTTTACTAGGGATACTTATAAATACCATGGTTTTAGATACTTTTATTTTTTATAATATTAGGGGATATCCTATGATAATAGAAACTTTTTTTTTAAAAATAATTACCACTTTTTTTTTTTGCTAAAAATTGTCAAGCAAATAATAAAAATGTGCATTTTGATGCAGCTAAATTTAAATATGAAAGAGTATAGTCTATTGGTTATTAAATTGTATGTGTCTGCACAAGGCTTTTGCAATATATACTTTACATTGAATATAAAATCTATGTGATATGAAGTATATTACTTATAATAAAAGCATATTTTTTATAAAATTATAAAATGTTAATATATTAATGTCAATTATTACACCTTTCAAGTAATATAACTATATTTTTAAATATATTACTATAGATATAAATACTATTATCTTTGTTACATATAAATTAACAAAAAATGTAATTATTTAAATTTTGATTTGTATACATCAAAATATTTTAAAAAAGTTGTTTGCTTTACAATTTACATTATATAAAAAGTGATTCCCTTTGAAAAAAAGTTTGAATCATCACACGGCACTTTCTAAATGGTATAAAAAATTTAAGTATTTAAAAATATGCTCTTTAAGTATACAAGAGAGGTACTTCTGAAAATCAGAATTTTAAATAAAATGGGAATGAGTTTGCATCAGATTTTGTGCTTTTGTCATTACGTATAAAAACGGCTAAAACACAACGAGTATAATATATTGTTACCTATCAGTTATCGGTTTATATAACTATTATTACCTATTCAATTCATTTAAAAAATATTAACTTTGTAATAAATTTATTAAAATTATATATACATTTTATCAACCACTGGAAAGGTCATTCGCTTAGTTGCATAGTCCCAACTTCATTAATAATTATAGATCAGTGTACATTATACAACAAAATCGTCTCTCAAAATAAAAATACATGCTAGAAAAAATTAATCCAATTATCCTACTCTTACTTACTTTAATATGAACATTGAACATTATTGGTACAATTTCGTCACGATTTAAATTAATTCTAAGTTTATAGATACAAAAAATTTTTCAATTTTTTTTTTCTAGTCTTATATTTATTTTTAAAATTCTTACCTTTCTTTACTTTTTATAACAATAGTAACGAATACATTTACTAACTTTTAGTTAAATCGAAATTTCCTTTCAAGAAAATAATAATTGTTGATTAAAATTATTTTTATAGTATTGAAATCAATCGTTTAATATTAGTCTTATTTACCTTTCTTCTTCTTACATCTTAATTTTCAAATATTTCATTGTAGACTACTATATTTTATCAATGTTTTGGAGCTAAGCATGTTTAATTTTTTTCATTTGTTTTCAACTTTGTACCCGGTTTTATTATTGGTATTTAGTTTTTACCTTTTGGTCTTTAATCTTTTTGTTCAGAAAACAAATAATGTAAATTATTTATTTTAACTTATATAAGTTGACTTTTATTTTATTACATAAAATATTTCACAAGCATTTTAATTAATTATCGTTTAAATATTATTTCAATGTATCTATTTAGCATAATTAAAACAAAAGTTAAAGATAAATTATTTTTAACGCTCTGTATGACGAAATCATTTTTGAAGGGGAGGGAAAAGTATTGGTCACCAATTGGAAGGTCCAGTGTTAAGTGCCTGCCAATAACCTTGACATTCCTTTAGAACCCTTGTCTGTAGTGTATCATCCCACCGATGTGTTATTGCTGATGGGGTGCAGAGAGAAACAAAGAAAAAGAGGGGAAAAGAGTTCTATTCACCTGTTCGGAGAGTTTGTATGATAGGTTTAATGATCTTTCCAGTTGGCAACAAAAGGTAAAAAAAATTTAACAAAAAACGATAAATCTTACTACCTGTTAAACACCTGGACTGACATACATCTAATTCTTATTCCATGGCTGAAATTTAGGGGAGATTTTATTTATCGAATAAGAACTGAGAAGCACAATAAACTATATATTCTATACAAAATAGCTACATAACATTATCTTTGAAAAAATAGTGACACTGTCGTATATATCTGTTTAAGTAATTATGCAAAATAGAAAATATACTGCAGGTATTTTGTGAAAAGCAATTATTTTGTCATTCGTACAAATTTTTAAACATATGCTCTGAATTGTAAAACTTATTGAGACAAAAAAAAAAATTGTTTGGATATGGAGATATTATATGCACATGTTTTATTATGTATAAGTCCTCGTACGTTAAAATGTTTGTTAGTAAAAAAAAGTTTCAAAAATAAAACTTACATAATATAATATATTGTATAACATTTGGATGCTATAATATTAAGTACCTATTATATTACAAAATATCGAATAAATAAAATTAATAATTATAATTTTATTATTATCACGTAATATCATAATACCATATTATAGTGCATGCTCTACACATTAATATGTATATCACATTTACAAAATATTATTATTAAATAAAATGTTTCATATGAATTATAAATATCACAATAACTTGTATAATATTTTGTAATATTTAAAATATTTTAAAATTTCTATAGTTAACATATTCAATAGTGTTCAACAAATAATATTATTTTTATTTTTAGTTTAATAAATAATTAGAAGAAAAAAATTAAATTAAGTAATTAAATACTTAAAGTAAAATATCCATATTCAGTTTAAAAGTACCTAACCATATAATGTTAAATTAAAATTTTCTATAAATACCCAATATTTTTTATTTAAGTCCGAATCCAAAAAGAAAAACACAATTCCTGATTTTTTTTAGTTATGTATTGGCAGTTTATTCATTTGTTTTAAATTTCAATCCAAAAGTTTAAAACTTAGCTAATATTAGTTTGATTATAAAACTATAAAATAATTTATAGTTTAATTTACCTTAGTACCTATTAAGAATTTACCTGTATACAAAATTAATAATTTTTGTACTTTGAAAAAGTTACACGGTGGTTTTTAAAAGTAAAAAATTATTATTTTTTACGTGGTTACCAATTAATATAAGCATATACTATGGTTATAAATTATATACTAACATATATAGTGGTATACATTTAATAGTCATAATTTGAATCCATGTATAATAAAATTAGTTTATCAAAATTGGGAAATGCTCTTTATAGTTATAATTATAAGATCCTAAGGTTTATATTTTTTATAATCTGAAATATTCAATACTGATATATTTATAAGTTTTCTCAATATATTTTATTTAAGATAAATATTATTGTATTGATAAACGTTCTTAGAATTCTTGGAACGTACATAGTTATACCAAGTATTAAAATGTATATTAATTAATTATATTAAACTAATTGTGTCAATAAATAACTAATACGTAAACTGTTGTTTTAAAATAATAAATGATTTTAAAAAAATTAACATATTATCTCTTATTCTTTCTGACTCGTAGAATATTATCTAACAATATCAATCTGTACTTGTAAGATATTCATACTATTATAAGAAAGAAAAAATAAATTATCTTCATTTAACTTGATAAATGAAGATAACTTATTTTTTGGTAACTATTGTTTATAAACTAATGTACAAATATTAGTTTTATGGTCAATTACATAGATTATGATAAATATATTGATTTTTATTCTTTTGTTTTAAATTATACAAATGTATCTATTAAAATTAATGATTTAAAAAATATTAACTTCAATATTTATTCTGGCACAAATCAGCGAGAACTTCAAACTCACAATAATAATAATAATCAAGCTATAAATTATAGGGTCAGAGATGGTTTTGTAAATAATCTACGCATTGATGAAAATGATAGAACCCTATTATGTTTATTCCATTTAACAAATCCACTTGAAACAGTCGTTTCATTTGTTATACAATTTAAATTAGGGGTTCTCAAAAATTAGATTTGGCTTTTGAGTAAGTATTGCACACAATTTAAATAATATTGGTATTTGGTGATTTCTGTGTCACATAATGTAAATAGATTATCCATTTTCGATAATCAAAAAATATACTTTATTAAATCTTTTATATTTTAACAATGTAAAAATTATAGTTTTATACTTAATCAGATAAAAAGATAACGAATAAGAGATATACGATTTAGATACAATATTATCTGATTAAAGATCATGTAATATTAACTCAAATTATAATCACTGTAATCGGTCATAGGTATACGAGTACCTAGCTAGTAGTACCTATCATTGTAAATCTGTTTAACCATCAGTAAAATTGAAATAGTAAAAACATCATAAGTATAAATTAATTTGAAATAAAAATTGTTCTTGTTTTACTTGATAAACCATGAAAACTTATTTATGGAAGATTAGATTACATTTTATAAAAATAAATAATTTTTAACTAATGTAAAAACTAGATTTTAAGATTGATCAGGTTTATAAAATAATATTTGAAAACAATAAATTATTATCAAAATAATTGAACGTAAGTAGGGTTAAACAAATTTTGAACTATGTATGTATTTTTGTCTTTAAATAAGTAGTGATTTACATTCATTTATTATAGTTTTTGCCATATTTTTGAAAACTGCTTGGTAGATAGTATTAGAAAAACGGTCGTGGTTAAATTATACAATTTGTATGAAATATTTAATTCCAAATCAATACTGTTATAATAATATTTTTGTACTATTTAATTACAATAAAAAATATAAGAACAAACACATTCATAGAAATTTGAATGTATATTTAAATTTTGTTGAGATAATATAAAACAGTTTATTTTGAAATATATTTGATTTTATTATGTATGATAAATTTTTTTAACTTCAGTAATTTGTATTGTATACAGTCAAATTCGCTTATAACGATATTCACCTGAATATAGGTACCTACCTAGAGAATCTGATCGTTATAACTAAACTTCATTATATCCGCATCATAAAAAGTAACTACACATAATATGATATAAAACGGGCGTATGTAATTTGCGCCAAAAACAACCCAAAAAAAAAAAAATATATGTAATTTGCGCCACATCTAAAATTGTATTTTGGTAATTTGCGCCACTTTTTTAGTTTGTAATTTGCGCCAAATAAAACTAAGTAAAAAGGCAATATGTAATCTGCGCCATCGTTTACCTACAAAAATTGTAATTTGCGCCACAGTTCACAAAATTCACAAAACGAACTCCATGTATATTAAATAAGTAAATTTTCGTTTAGTAATAAAACATATAAAAATCTGATATATAAAAAATGATAATATGCTGAAACATTTTAATTTTAATAAATAAAAAAAAAAAATAATTGTAAATAAATGAATAAATATAAAGTTTCGTTTAGTATGTAAAATTTTCGTTTAGTAATAAAACTTATAAAAATCTGATAGGTATATAAAAAATGATAATATGCTGAAACATTTTAATTTTTAGATTTATTAGAATTATTAGATTAGACGTAATCTAATAGAGATGATATGTCTATTATCAGTAGAACACAACAATATTATATTGGATACACGTCGATACGTATTATTGACTATTGTATATCCTATGTGATTATTTCAGTAAATTTATCTGGTAAATTCCAGCAATACTGAAGTTAAAAGTGTGGCGCAAATTACATATTCCTTTTCGTTTTCTGTCGTGGCGCAAATTACCAAAATTAATTTGTATATGTGGCGCAAAATACATGTTATGTTTTTATATTTTGGCGCAAATTACATACGTCCTTAAATGTACCTTTTGATGGCGCAAATTACAGGTAATTAAAATGGCGCAAAATACCATCTCCCTATAAAACCTACCAAATACATTACTTGGAATGGTCTTACCCGGAATTCGACTGTAGTTTGTTTAGGATATTTTCATTATTAAAAAATATCATGTCTTTGAATAATTCATATTTTAATTAATTATTTTTAATGTTTTTCAACAGATGTTCAGCGTTTATGAAACAAATTTAAATATGTTACTGAAACTATTAGTTTTTAGTTACCCAAATATTAAGTACTTTATCAATTTATTGGTGCTTTTTAGTTTTTTTTTAAAATTTATTTCTGTGTAACGTGTCGATATTGTTAGATAACTAGTTAATATGATTATTTTAGGTGCAAAAATATAATAAAATTTTATATCGATTTGCTTTCATTAATTTTAATTACATAATAACGTTTCGTGTCTTAATAATATTGCTACACAAATAAGTAATACAAATCTTAAGTTTGTTTTCGTCTTTATTTAAAGATTATTGCGTTTAATCACTGAATCATTTTTAGTTGATCTGTGATACATTTAAACAAAAAAATTTTAATTTTTTAATATGAAAATTGATATTTTATTTTTGATTTATGTATTATATTTTAGAATCTTTCAATATATTACTACATATATTGTAAATTTGATAGTAGTTATATTTTTATTATATTAATAATTTAAAAAAAAAAAATGTATTTAATAAGTGATAATATATATTAAATTAAATTAAAGATAATTTAGTTATAACATAACCACGAGGTTTGTGTGCTGATGTTACTCGTTGCAGTAAGCGCTATATGCAGTTTCATTTAATAGAAATACGTTTTGTGAGTCTGCAATCGAGGACGTAGACCTCTCTTCTTTTTTTTTTTTTTTTTTTTGTTATACAGGGCTCCTCTGAAGGTATTGAGTTTCACATAGATATTTATGAATCTGATTTTAATCCAGTTTTGTAGAAGAAGCATTTTTGTGTCATTGTGGATTTACCTAATCCTAAATTTTTCATAATCCGTGAAGCGTAACAATTACTGATTCTTGGTAATGTAGGTAATTAAAATTAAAATCTTAAGTAATATTTAATATTTTTAAATCTTATTTTTTTTTTTTTAACAATATAATAGTGGTAAAAGCTTAATAGTCATAGGTTAATTAATAGTGAATATCAGTTAAGAAATATTACACTAAGCTTTATACTAATTATACTAATATGAATAAGTTTATAAACTAAAAATTAAAACACAATTTGTATCATTATAAATACTTTACTTGAATACAATGAAATAAAGATGATCGATGAACGATCTGAAGATTGTATTACCTAGGTATCATACGTACATATCTTTTACTATATTTTATTTTGTACTGTATAATACGCAATACATTTTGCTAATATGTACTCATATTTACGTATTATGTGTCTATTATACCTGTACTATATAAAAATATATTGTTTATAGTTTAATATTTAATAATTGAATATTTACTTTCGATAATAAATTATACTTGTAAAATCTTTATGTTTTCATCATTATTTTTTAATAACGTTTGTTGTATTGTATTGTTTTATAATTAAATAATTTAAATTAGTTAATAATTTAATAATGTTTAAATAATAATTGTAATGTAATTTTATATATTACACTTATTAGAGTTATGATTTAAAATATTATATAGTTTGAAAATTAATGTAGATATTTTTTTTAAAGAATAAAGTTATTTAAATAGATTCATTGTTTGCTATTTGAATATTTGATGTACATCGCATACTTCAAAAGTATTATTTAGAGTAAAATTTTTGACTTAAAGTAGCTTATAATTATAGACACTACCAACTTGCTATATTGCTACCTACACTATCAAGGTATACTTATTTTTTATCGATTTTATGCCTAGAAATTTAATTTTAGCAAAGAAATTTTTTTTTTTTAGGAAGGTGAGCTCGAAAGACATTTTGTATTGAAATAAATGTATAAGTTAATTAGTGAGAATATTTTTTGCAGTCATGTGTAATTCAAATTGGCTATCGAGAAAACAATATGTTAGAATGGTACATAATAATAAATAGTGTAGGTAGTTTAAAATACGAATATTATTGACACCAAGACGTAAGAATCGTAAGATGTAAACACGGTATACTTTTTAGTTTTTAGATATTATTTTTTATGTATTTTTAGTATTTTATGGATATGTAATTTCTGATTGAATTCGATTATTATGTTTAATTCTCGAAATTCGTTTATTTGGCAGTTTTTTGTAGATACTAGCGATGCTGTCAAATATTTATTAATAATTTTGTTTGGCCGATATTTATTCTAGTAGTTGGATTATAAATTGTCCGTTGTTATACAACAATCTTGCATTATCTATGTTGAATAAATATTTATTATATAATTATTATATTGGGTATAACTTCTCATATAATAAAATTATATTTGCTGTGGATACGCATACAAAATAGGTACCTAACATTTTTTTTTTATCATTTAAGTATCTTGAGGATTGCTTATTGAATAATTATTAACGATTAATATTTATATTAAGTAAATAATATTGTTATCTAAGTTATTTTTAAATTGCATAATTTATAACTATATGTAGCGGATATTTTTGCACAATACTTATTTGTACTGAATAATATAGTAATATTTCTTCGAGACATATTTGACAACATTTTAACAAAAACGCCTGGGGATGTCTCAGTGAAATTTAGATGCATTGATAGCTTATTGTTAAAAAACAATGTTTACGATATAATTTTAATCCTCGTGATTTCTTGATAAAACAAAATACAATCAAGTATTAACAAGTATATAATATAATAGTATTATATTGTTATAATATCGAAAACACAGATCCATCCATAATACTATTATTGTAACAAAATGCCATTCGTATGTTTAAGTAAAATAACATGGCAGATTATATAACGTTGGCTCATTTAGGTGTTTATATATATATATTTAATGATAATAATAAAAATACGCATGGCCAAGTAGTCTGAAAACAGTAATTGTAACTCTTTAACACGTCGGAAAAATCAATTAGCACATACATGTGACAACGTTGGCTCACTGCGGCAGTATAATAATTATTGTGCACATACACGATAATTTTATTGTCACCGTGCATATTATAATAATTAACTTGTATTAAAGTATTGTATTATCGCATGATAGGAGTGGATCGATTGTATATAATACATTCGTTTTATTGTCGGGATTGTTTTTCACGCCGGAATCCCTTTGCAGAGGCGGTTTGAGATTTGAGAACAACTACAACGACAACAAAAAAATCAGCCGACACGATACTATATATCTTGTTTTTTTTTATTATTATTTAGTTGGCGTGTGCGGCGGTATAACGGAAAACGTTTCGGTCGTCGAACGAGGCAGATAATATCGTGAGCGAGATTTTTTTTCTACAGCAGTTTTTCGTCTATTCTACGCTTCGTTTGACGCACGAGCGTGCCAATTATTGTACTACGGTGAATACGTACATTATAATATTGTTATAACTATAAGTCATAACATTGTAAAATCGGTCGCACCACTCGGGTGCAAAAAAAAAAAAAAATCAAAAATCTCGTATACCGCGATGCGCTTCGGCCGTTCGGACGAGTTTACTCGTAGGGGTTCGCGAGCGAGTGGGGGGATGCGATGCGGCGCGCGTTACGTGTCCGGACAACCCCCACGACCCGCGAGACTCGCGCACGTCGCACGCGCAATCGCCGTAATTCGTGACCAAATACCACAATACTACTACCGATGTCGTCGTCGTCGTCATCGTCATCATCATCATCATCATCATCGTCGTCGTCGTATTTGGGCACCACCATTGGTATATCGTGTACCTACGCGATACACGACGGTGTCGGCGTAGTCGCCCGCCGCCCTCCGATCGCGATAGTTTTCTCTCTCGGTCACTCTCTTTTTCTCCGTTTCTCACTCATCACAATCTCTCTCTCTCTCTCTCTCTCTCTCTCTATCTCTATCTATCTCTTACATTCTATCTCCTCTCCATCGCGTCCGTACCGCACATAATACACGCGACGTATTATCGTTGTAAACACGCTCGAACGTATAATACATTATATTGTACATTCGTCTATAATATTATTTTGTGTGTACATTATTTTTATTTCGTTGTATTTATTTATTTTATTTTTTCAATCTATACGATTTAATAATATTATAATACACACAACACACGTCCGTCCGTCTCGCAACGCGCCGCGCGCGCGCCGTTGTGTGTGTATTGTGTGTGCTTGTGTGCGTGTGTGTGCGCATGTGCGTGTGTGTGCGTACCGGTTGCGCCGCCGCCGCCGCATCGCGAGTTCACCGTCAGATCTCATTTCTGTAGCGTACAGTAGAGACGGTATGAGTTCCGTTGCGCGGGCACGTCGTCAACACGTTACCGCCGCCGCCGACACCGCCACCGCCAACGCCGCCGCCGTCACTGTAGCCGTCGAACGTCGTGTAGTCGCGGGCAAATAAGCAGTAGTCGTTCCGCGCAAGGTTCGCGCTCTCTTCGCACACACGACATGCACCCGCTCGCGTTTACGTATCATACAATATATTATATTAATTATTAGCATTAATTATTGTTGTAACCGATATTTTCGTCGTTATAATAATTGTATTTTACGTATTCAAAAAAAAAAAAGAAAAAATTTCGTTATTCGTTTTGTGCCGCTTGTGATTTATTATTATAATTATTTTTATTATTATTATTTTATTTTTTTTTTTTTTTTATTAATATTGTTTAATCGTGAATTTTTTATTTATGTAAATTTATATGGTATATTTTTTGTTTTCGTCTACTTTTTCTTCTCGTTTAAACATTTTTTTTTTCTGACATACCTATCTACTCTTCGCTTATCAATTTCATATGCCATCCCTGCACCACTGTCTGCAACGCGTTTTTTTAAAGTTTTTTTTATTTAAATTCTTACTGTCGTCTTGAGTATTGTTGGTGCCAACATTACAGCCAGCCACTGCAACGACGTACGTACAGGAATAATCGTTTTACTGTCACTTCACCACCGGACACTGTATCGAACAATAACAGCTCTATAGGTGAATATAACATTAAGATTCTTATCAAATGTATAGTAGCTTAAGATACAATCATTGTACACGTATAAGGTTGACTATATTTGATTCCGGATTCGAGTATGTCGACAGATAACACAAAGGCTGTTGCCTGTTGTCCTCGGAGAAACATCCTTTATGTAGGTGCACGTTGTCAACAGAATGTTTACTTTTTCATAGTTTTTCGACTTTTTTTTCTTTTCTTGTCCTATAATGACATTTGTTCTCGTAAAATATACTCTTATAGTATGTGTAGATAGGTAGTACCTCAAAAGAAATTAAGGCTTTTCAAAAACTATATACAATTGTAGGTATATATAGTTCAAATTTTGATCATGTGCGCATGTAGAGTCAAAAAAACTAAAAGCATTTTTTTTTCTTATTATACTATATTTATTTCATTTTCTTATTTATCGCAAATTATGTCTGAGAGGATTTGTATGCGTGTCGTAAAAGCGTCCAAATATTATAACGACTCTTTTCTATTAACATCGTACTTGGTAACCGGACCACGGTTTTTGTAAGGTTTAGCTCTATTGTTATATACTGCATTGTCTGCTAATTTTTCCCTTTATCCCCTCGTTACCATTTAATACGTATTTTGTAAGCTGCATGTATAAAGAGTGTAGATTTAAGACTACTATTAATCGAAACTATTGTGCGATACTGTATTGCTTAAAATAATAGCATTTCGATATAATTTAATATTTTAATGAACGATATTATTTTAATGGCCAGATAAATAATTATTAAGTGCGGCGTGATAAATTAATTGAATGTATTTAAGTTATTGTCGATAAAAAAAAAAAATACATATTTAATTGACTATTTGCTTATTGGTTGATTGAATCTTATTTGCTTAGGTATAATTTTGGCCACAGAATCCCATCGTTAAGTACACTGAAACCATTTTTTTCCCTCTGGCCTTACTTCAGTAATACTTATTATTAATCTCGTATTCAACATTATAGATATTACTGTTTTTTTATACCTCTCCTGTAGCAGTTGCATTACATATAAACCGCACGATTTTACATAATTAATGTCTGATTATAATATGGACTTTCAAATAATATAATATTAACTAAGAAATTTATTCGATAACGACAAACGTCCATACTACACAGCTATATAAGTTATTTTAATTTTTAAATATTATGATGTCGGTAGTGTTGGTGTTAACGTTTTTACAGAAAAGTTAATTGTACAAATAATAAAAATAACAATGATAACAAACAAATTTAAAAAAAAAGATCTAAAACATCTTGGGGCCATCTCTGCAGGACTATTTTCTGTACGGGAAAACAAAAGGGCTATAATTGTTGGCTCGCGCGCCAGTAGGTTCCACGTAGTAGATATTAATATTATGTTATTATTATTATTATTTTTTTGTCTTTTTCGCCTATTGTAATATTATTTGGTTTGACTTTGACACGATACGCTTTCACTGCAGCGATCGCCCATTGATGTTCATTAAAAATGCTGAATGCCTATATAATAATATATGAAATGATTACACTTTATGTATATATACGCTTCAAACACATACTCCAGCTGGTAGCTAATGTGCACGTCATTAATTTATTGATTTCGCCAAAATCTGAAACGATTAGTGTGGCCCAAACATAATCGTTCCACTTCACTTTCTGCAATTAACTGTCGTCTCGCGCGCGCACACACACAAAGGAATACTCAGCGCTCTCGTACACACGCACTTGAACATTTACACGTACGCCTCCCGTGAGTATAGTATAAAATGAATATTGCAGCAGTGACACGTGGTCATATTAACGAACAACGATCACGGTGAAATAAAGAGAAAGACTTCAATGAAAAGCGTATACTTGTCGCTCTCAAGTCTCTGTCCGGTGAACGTGGTTTTTTTGGGTACTTGCAGACGATTTTCATTAGATGTCGTAGGACCGAGGCGTGTCAAGACCAATAGATTTTTATCATTTGTCGATTGCGCGAATAAACTATGATGAATAGACACGGGCGTTATTTCAAGCACCCCGGATCCGGTTGACACACCGGGACAAAGCGCACCCCCAAGAAGCTGTTCGTAATCATTACGACAAAAAAAAAATTGCCTTCTATGACATCATCGTTTGTCTATATAAACGTATTATACTCGTATTATTTGCGCGTTTAATATTACGTGTAACCCTTCGCGTGTGTGGCATTTCGAAGATGATAAAGAATTCTAATGTGAAGAAAGAAAAAAAATGGACTATCGTAATTCCATAATATTATACAGCTGAAGATCGATTTAAATATCAAAACTATAAACCATGGAACAAATCCGTCATGTGCGTCTTATCGTTGCATGTGCAACGTATCAGATGCTCACGACGTTCCGCGCGAAACCGATTGGGAAAAAAAATGAGATTACGGCTTTTCCGGATCCGAACAGTATTACCGCGCGCATGTACAATATGCATAGGTAGGTGCTGTCCGAATAAAGTTGTGTATATTACAGCGCATACAATCTCTCATTCGATGAAATGATGTACTGGGCTGTGGCTATTGCGTATGCGCATATTAGACGGTTTAACAATATTATCATTATTCATTATTATTTCCTTAGCATGTACAGTCGTACATATATACTCGCACACGTGTGTATAATGCACATTATATGGTAGCACGAATCCCGGTGGCACATGCCCATATCTACCGGACACGGTTGAAAATTTAATTGCGTCTGAATTTGAATTATCCGACGCAAGAAACGAGTTTAATTCTACGTTATACCTATCACTACTACATTATGTTGCGGTAATAATATTACAATTATTATTACAATAATTAATTTATTTTCGTACGCGGAAGTCCGTCGAACGCCGTGGCGTTTGTATATTATGTTTATTATACGCGATATAATGAATACCTGGTACTTACCCATATTACAAGTAGCTTATAACATAATATTGTAATATTTTAATATAATATTTTTTTTTATTGTACAGGGCGAGTCATAATTCCGAGTAAATTTATTTTATAAATCATTATATCTGTGCCTACCATTGTTTCGTTCACCAAACTTTTCTACGATTGCGTGTTTAATTGCGGTTTTATCATCATAATATGCTCGTATAATATAATATCACTATATGTAACTGTGTTACATTCACACAGTCATTGGTCGAAATTATAATAATCACTCAAACAATTTGTTCAGCCATTCGTTGTTTCAATCTCTGTTGAAATTAATAAATAAATACTAAATTGCCATTTTTATCTGTTTGGACAATAATTTTATTATTATCAGAGCCAGGTCTACTTCGATTTCTCAGACAAATGTCGTAGAATATACTAGAATATTCTCTAAACTGATTTCGAACTGATACCCAATACGTGTTTACTTACTCGACGAGTTTTCGAGTTTGGACTTAACAAATCTTTAACGAGTTTTGGGTACTCGTTGCAAGCTTGTCTTGGTGCGATTTTACTTTTCTGTATCCTATAGTCTTAAAAAAATAATATTTTGCAACGTTCTATCGGACCTTGGACGTTATTATTTTTTTGTTAGTACATCAATCGATGAAATATGCTTGACTATATTTAAGCGTTACACTCAATCCCAAATCCCCAAATCGTTTTTGTGAAATAGATAATGATTAATTATTTGTTATTCTTAAATTTTACGAGATTTTTAGATTTTTATTTTATGCGTAGTAAAAATCACCATAAAATACAAATAATTATAATGCTTGTACCTATTATAGGGTTCAAAATTTCGAAACCTTGGATTTTTAAACATGTTGACTTGTAATTGACAGTATATATGTATAAGTATAGTTTCATACACATATTGTCCGAGAGGCACAATGTGTTTTTAAAGAATTTTAGAAAATATCTGTTAAATAAATGGTCTATTAACGTGATTAACGTTATGGTTTGTTATTTTTTTTTCATTTTTACTTTTTTATTGTTAAAAGATAAAAAAAAAAACCTTATCGATTATTATATTCTATTGCATGTTATAGAATTATAAAGAAGTGTGTCCGATACATACGTAGTAAACTAAATTATTTACTTGCATTATATAGATGTAAGAATATATTTGGCTTTACCGCTTTAACACAAGAGATGATAAAATTTAGACTAACCCGTTTAGATCTGTCACGTAACATAAAACAACAACCTAAACATATTTTGATTTTAATTTATGAATCCGCGCTCTTCAAAATCATTACAACTGTGTGTGTAGTATATTAGATGTTTAGTTGTATTCAATTATTATTATTTTTGATATCTTCTTAATGTCAAATTATTTGTAATTTAAATTAAAAAAAAAAAAAACACAATGTGATTAAAAATAATTGCCAGACAATTATACTTTCGATTATGGTATAATCATATTAATATTTCATGTGACGTTAAAACACTATAAATACATACAACCAAGTGTAATGAGTATATATTGCTTTTATATTGTCATAAAGAAATAAGAAAATTTACTTTTTGAAACATTAAAATAACTGTTAGTTCAGGCGTTCAGCCACTTTGACCTATAACAATTTACAAAACTATAACTAAGTAGGTACTAACATTTGTAAATGTATATTATTAGTTCTAAAATGACTCTTAAACAAATAGAGTATAAGCATTTAAAAATAATTATAGGTATGTTTATATAATATTATGTACCTACTACTTACCTTAGATACATTTTGTAATTAATTTGATAATTACTAAATTAAAATCAATTAGAAGTCAGAACCATTATTTTCCTGGTATAATTATTATTATAGGTTGTGCATATTTGATGGATGACGATATTTGATGTATTTAGAGTTTTTACTTCTGAATAAAATAGTAATGAATTAACGGTGAGTTATAGGTGTTGACAAGTTTAAATCATAATATTTAAAAAGGTTACACTATGCTAACATTCGATAAATCGGTGCGTTTAGGTGGATTTAGATATCATAACTGTTTAATACATTTCTAAAATAACTCCTGGCTATTTTTAAATTTTTATAAGTAAACAATTTTATTCACATGTATATATACAAAATGTTTATGCTGTTCAATGGTTAGTGGTCAAAATTTGTTATGATTTTTCGATAGATATCAAAAATGCGCACATAATTGGTGAACTGATTATATCCCCATGACTAGACAAATAAGGTCATTAGGTTATTTGTTATTTGGGAACTATTATTTTTTATTTTTAATACATTTATTATATTATTTATGACATTATATTAAATAGATATAAAGAAAACCAAATTGGAGCATGGAAAATCGTTAACTAAAATGTAGTATGAAAAATCGAGTAGGTAAACTTAAAAGTGTTGTTTATTTTTAAACTACAGTATGAAAATTAAAACCAATATTTCAACACCAATTTATTCTACATAGCTTTAAGGCGATTTATATGGCATATGATATAATATTAAATTTAGTTATAGAATTCAAATAATAGTATAGTTGAAAACAATTTATTAGGATGGTAGTTTATTACGCAGAAATGCTTACATCTATGCTATTCGTACAGTAATTAAATTGATTTTGATGAGTTGTAAATTTAAAGAAAAAAATAAGTGCACAATACAAATAATTAAAGGTTTAAAATATAATACTGACTCATTATCCATTATCAATAACAAGGATTTTCCAAAATGTAAGAAATCAATGATTTTTCGTTTGCTAAGTCCAATGTTCGAAAAGTACATGTCTTTTTTTCAACACGTATAAGTACTTACTTTTTATGAGTAATAATTATGAACTAATAAATAACTATCGTTTGTTCGTTTATTTATTAAATTTCCGTTTATGATTTATCGAAAAGCCAATTAGTTATTTCACCATGATAAAGTTTGACCTAAAGCTATATATACTGCAATATAATGTATTATTTTATCGAATGTCACGTAGACATACACTCGAAATGTACAATCTGCAGAACGTTTAGTCCAATATATTCGACATATATCTTTGAACTTTAACACATGTTATTATTTCATATCAGCGTGTAAAACAATATAAAATATATAATAATGTAAACGAAATGAAATTGATTTAATTGTTATTATCATATTATTTTACGACGGATGCATAATGCGTATAATAATATTTCGTATTCGATATCAAAATATGAATATTATAATATAATACGCCGACGGCCGGAGCGTTTAACCTCAACTACGTTTTACATTTGCGTCTAGCGCTCAAATTCCGTTATACGCACACGAAAGAATAATATATCATAACAATATCTTAACGACCGACAAAACGAAAAATATCAACAAAAAAATAAAATAATAATATACATGTATATATAAGACGTATAGTTACAGTATTGAGCAACAGTGTTTATAATGTTATGCGAACAGGCGATCTGGACGGCCCTGACATTAGCCTTTGACTATAATACAACGTACAATATATTATATGCGCCGAGTGGATCAAGAGACACGTCAGTCACAATATTGCGCCCGCAGCCGCTGCGACTTGTCCTCGATTCGCACACTGGTGGACGGCCAAACGGTTGTTTTCGGCTCCCCCCCCCCCTCCCCCCTTTCCTCGTACGCGTCTTCGCCAACTACAATCTCAAAACTTTTCGTCCTTCGTATTTTCCACAGGTACGCTATACGCGTGCCGGGCATTGTCTCGAGTGCGCACGAAAACGTAATAATGGTTCTCTGATATATTACGTACATTATAATATGTATAGGTATAAATTCCTGCTACTCGACGACTTTGTATCGATAGTTTCGCATACGAGTCTGCTAATTGTAACTGTAAAAAATATTATTTTTTTTTTTTTTTATAGATTTTCGAACATTATATTCTGTTTTAATCGTTCGACGGACGACAACAGTATTATCATAATTATATTATAATACGCTATATTATAATCAGTGATTTATTTGAACAATAGATGAGTCAATACCGCGTTTGTCACTGAATATTATTCATAAAATCTACTCATATTTTACGTACAGCGTGCTATGTGAAACTTTGACGTGATGACGAATTTCCGATAGATTATTATTAATATAAGACTTCTCGTGGTACATCATCATTGAAACTCGGCCTCAAAAATGCGCATTCAGTATACTAATAATGATATTAATAACAATCAATTAAATTGCTTTTTCAATAAATAATATCAATACTGCAATAATTTATACTTTATTGTGTTATCTTTGTATTAGTCATTAAATCCATTTCAATAATACAATTATTTTGTTCACACATGTAAAGAAATATATTTCGATTAAACTCATAAATATTATTTAAAATAAAATATATAATCAGATGTAAATCGTACAAAGCTGAAATAGCTACATCATAATTATTCCTCATAAAATCATAAAGCGCAGTATTGAGGCGTTAAAAAGGAATAATTTATTGGAAAGGTTTGAAATAAAAGAAATGGGTGCCGTTATAATATAATAATATGTGTTATTTACCAAAGTTACTTTTCTTATATTGTAAATGTTAAATAAATAGTAACGTCTAGTGATCGAGAACGATGTCTGTTAAATATGTCTCTACAATTCATAAATGGGGTTTTATTTAACGTAATATTATTCAAAATTACATTATGTCTGTTTTATTGAACAAAAATTCTTTAACGATTTTTTTTTATATATTTCGAATGTGTACGCGTATTATTCTCATTATTATTTAACAGGAAGACGTTAAATAAAATAATGATTTTAGTTGTTAAAGTTTATCGAGTTGGGTATTATTTAATCTGGAATCTAATTGCGCACTTTCTATGGAATTTATGGGGTTTCTAGCTGGTAATGACCATACATAATGCATTTTATAGTTTACGATTTTTTGTTTTACATTGGATTCCACTACACGGTGGAAGTGTTCGAGTAGATATATAATATATATTTTAAAGTAATGATACGTATTTATACGTAAAACGGTGACGTATGCGTATATTTATATAAATTACGTTATATAATTTCAGTTATTTCGTCGTTTTTCATTGTTCAAAAATAGGTCCATTTAACAATATCAAACTGTAATCACTAATTTTGTATTGCCGTGGTTTATTTAGGAGCTTACGGTGACATTATAACCTTCGTTTAACCGTATAAACTATATATTTAGGTTTTAAAATTCATCTCGTCAATTGCCTCTTGCTTGTACTATAGCTGCCCATCTTAGAACAATAACTTTAAGCATTTTGCCATTATTTACACAAATGGTTAGCTTAGGTTAAAAAATAGAAATTTCAACAAAAAATAAACGCTGTTAGTAGTTTGCATTTAAACCAAGATAACTTAAAAGTTGAATGTATTAGGTACATTTATACTAATCTGATTTGAAGTACGTATTTAAATGATAACATTATAATAGTTTGAATAATCAGAAATAAAATTTCAAACAATATTAAAACAATTTTTACTTCAACGACCCGCTCGAAATGGAGATAATCCCGTTAATATAATATTATTATTATTATTCATTGTGGGTTCAACTTTTTAATTCATCTTAGAATTAAAAGAGGTCATTTTAAGAAGGGGTATAACACTTGTCATCAATTACTTACTAGTTAGAGGTAGTGCATTATTTGATTTAGTTATTTTAGTCACGTGATAATGCGTGTACTCGTGTACATAATATTTTGATTGATGCTACCAAGAATCGTGGGAAAACTATAATTATCTTTTTAATAGCCGTATTTGACAAGAGAGTAAATAATAAAGATAATAATATAATAGATAAATTTTCCAAAAGTTAAATCTTACCGATATTTTTTAATACAAAACACTTGTCCAATGTTTACACCCAAATTTATATCAAATAAAATAATTTGAAACCAGAATTTTCATTTTAAATATTACGTTAGTTCAAAACTCTCAAGTGGTAATGTATTGACACGTCTTGAGTAATCATTGAAAATTTAAGTCAGCGAAATGAAAAAGATTAAAATATGTACAATGCAATATAATGTATTCAAAATGATATAAAATAATTTATTTTCTATATGAATTATGACTAAACAGTAAAATAAAATGCAAAATACAATTTAATATGTATTTAGCAATACAAGTATCAAAATCATTATAAACAAATTAGGATGTTAGTTTTAACAACTATTACTACTGTAACATTATATTTAAATAGTTAATATTGTGCCTGTTAATAGTTTTTTTATAGTTTATAATATTTATATGTACAAAATATATTATACGCACTATAAAACTAATAAACGAATATTAAGCTTAAATTTAAAAATATTTATAAGTTAATAATATAATGTATTACATAATAAAACATCGATTTTATACCAAAAGTTGAAATATAATGTGTATGTACCTTTTCAAGAAAAAGTACTAATACAAGATGATTTAATAACACAGGTAAAATACGTGATATAGTGCCTATGGTTTATTATAATTTATAACACTTGAAAATTGTATGATAATAATTAAAGAACTTTCACAAATTGAAACCAAAGTCCAAATGTTATGTAACCTTTAATTTTATCTATTTTTACGATAGTTTTAGTTAATTTTTTTATATTTGCATATTCGACGTGTTTATATTTTATAAATCATGGTTCTATAGATTCTGTTTTAGTAATAATATTATAATTTAGTTTTCATATTTATCAGTATTTTTATTAATTTAATTAATTTTGGTTATTATTATGGTGATAGTCTATAGGTCACTGGCTGATAATTACCTAACATAAGTTATATTTTATTTATTGTTCTTATTATAAATATATAATATTATATACCTAATTTTAAAACACTCATACTATGTTTTGAAATCTATATTCTATTATTCTTTTTTTCTATCAATTGTATTTATTTACATTACCGGTCGCAGTATACATTTTACATGAGGTAGAACTTTTGTTGCAGTCAATTAATGAAATTGCGTTTATCTACCAACTGTATACATTTTTAATAAACTAAAAAATTCTAACATAACTATTATCTCTTACCGAACTTTATTGTAAAGTGTATACATACATATAATATTAGGTTCCAATATACTTATATATTTTTTAACGTAAGTCCATTTCACAACATTTAAGGTCAACAAGCATTACATGCACAACGTACTTAATCATATTAAATTATTAAACCGATTTTAAATTATGTATTATTTTTTATTCTGTCACACACCATAGCGTTATGTAAGAAAGCAAATTCTATTGATTTTTAACGATTTCAGTTAAAGTAAAATTAATAAATAATAATGATATGTTTGGAAAAAAATAATTTAAATTTGTAATTACCATGGTTAGATAAAATAATAATATATTTTATAAATCTCTAAAATTGTGGAAGTTATTTTATTATAATATTACATTTTGTATCGCAACCATTGTTTTCAAATTAATCGATTCCGTAAATTTTATTTAGAAATCTATTAGTTGAATTTGAATAGTTGTTTTTGTAAATCGTTTAGTAACTACATGTATAATATAATATTATGGTAATGTTGCTAATTAAAATTATACACAATTAAAAGTTAATTATTGGTTATACCTTTATAAACAGAATAGGTTATATTTTGGATGTTGTAAGTACACAAACTAGCATGTATATAAACTATATTATTTTATTATTATTTAACATTTATTTTCTCTTTTCCTATAAACCATGCATACATCGATTGGTGGAACAAAATTTATTTTTAAGTTAAAGTGTGTTATTTTAATGACCGCTATCGTAATACATGACAGTTCGTCGAGTGTATTCTGCGGGATAAACGTTGACGCGCGGGGCGTTAAAATCTCCATTCGTCTTTATAAATTTATATTATATTATCCCTATATCGGCTACTAAACACACAATTTGATTTTTTTTTATATAAATATTATATAAACGAACACTTTTAGTAGCATTTCGTTATCGACCTCGAGTTTATAGTTCGAAAATAACTTTACCGTTGTGTTATCCCGTCACGGAAACACATATTTAATCGTTGGCGTGTGGACCCGGGTGGACATGGCCCAGATACGACTTGTCCATAACTAAACATCAATCGACCTAGGATCAAAATGAAACTGTTGCGCGTAATCTGTATTGCAAAATTTTATGCTAGCGCGTCTATTATAATACGAAAAATTATTTAAATATTATAACTTTATAATATTATATTAGGTATTGGTTAATGAAATAAATAAAAACCATTATTTTTAACTGTATTCTTATGACCTACGGATAAGTATGTTTTTTTGGAATATGTACAAAGTGGTCAAAAATATAATATAATGACCGCTTTTTATCTATAGTTTTTGGTTACAATATTGTAAACAAAATGCACCACACCTGCTTGAACTATTCAATTACAATAATACGAGTGTGTGTGTGTGTGTGTGTACAGTGTACACTGTAATACATTTTAAATTTCTAAAATACCTAGTTATTTTGACTTTTTTAAAGTTTCTAAGTATATTATTGTCTTTGTGATGATCATTTGACGAAAATATTTATATTATAATTTTATTTATCTACGAATTTATGTTAAATAAATTCTCATTTTAAAAATAATTAGTGATAAAAATTAATAATTCTATTATAGTATTGATTTTAATTTAACCCAATAGATATTTAAATTTTAAAGTTGATGTTATTAATCGCAAAACTATGAGTAAATTATTTAAACAAATATAATATAGATGTATTGTATAACACACAAGTACAATAGTACACTTTTGTGACAGCATTACATCTATTTCACTAAAAACTTTAGTCTAGGTCTAAGGTACACGTGTAATCATTGTAAGATAGTTTACCAACTGTAAGCGATAGTTTTGTTTAGACAACTAACACATTGATAACCATAATATATGAGTATATAAAATGTTTAAATTAGCTATATTATCTTAGAGCAGTATGCAATATTCTAATACAATTTGTGTCAATACGTTTTTTTTTTTACCCTATAATTATATAATCTTCACAGTTTCTATAATCTATTTATTTCGACTCGTAGCACTTAACTTGAATTTATTTGGAAGTCTTTATGTCGATCGTTGGTTGCTTTTTTTCTAGTACCACTATTAACTAATGTTATTATTTAAGTATGCCAAAAATCGATAACTCTATCACTATTGATTAATGGCTTTGTTTAAAATATTAGATTTTTATGTACCTATATCGATGAAAAATAATATAACGTGCCTCGTAAAAATCATACATTTTATTATATGGTATATATATATATATATCAATTATAATAATTTTTTATTGCACAATTACTTGGATTATTGTACGTGATTAGATATATTTATTCATAAAAAAAAAAATAATAATAATAACAGCTAGGTATATACAGCAACAATAAGTATAATGATGTATTGCACGGTCAAAAACAAAAATTTCACCAATAGGAAAAAACTATAGTTTTTTGACACATTATATACCACCGCTTTAGTTATGCAATTGCGCACCAAATCATAGTAGGTATGTATATGAATTTCATAATTTCATTTGAAAAAGACTTTGGATTACCGATAAGAATTATTTTATATTATTATGCATGTAGGTAGAAATATTTCAGTTGTTACATTATATATAATATATAATAATGCAATGTGGTCTGTATTGCTTGAAAACCACAAAATGTATAATACACAATATAGTGTTACTGATATTTAATAAACATTTATTTTACAATAATTATGAGCTAACACCAGTCTATAAGAAATCATGTATAAATGAAAACATGTTCTCTAATACTCGTAGATTATTAAAATGATAAAACATCATAAAATTCACGGCTTTATCGCGTGCTGCAGTATTCTGTTATTTTATATGTGTTATTGAATACATTATTCGTACTTTAATACATAATAAATTTCAATATCGATTAGTCATCATTGTACAAAATGTAAATAATGAAGACTGCATTCAAATGTTCTATAGAAATGCATATGCATAATGAATACTTGTATAAATTTGGTTCTGTTACTGTTGATGAGAGATACTGTAATATAATGATAATTATGTTAACCATATATTATAATTATGTATAAAACAATAGTATGTAGGAGCAAATTGATATTTTACGATGAACTACCGTTTTAGCAAGTTCTTGTCACCGAGTGCTTATCGTTTCGAGTAGATCATTGAGCTTTTATATGTTTGTATATATTATGAAATTGTGAATAGCATGTATAATAGGTACCGTAGGTATAATATGTTATGCTTCCGAATTTTTTTGTCAATTTCTTTCAATTTTTTCTTATACAATACCCCTCATCCCACCCCAATCACAGGCACAACCTCTCTTCTCGAAAAAAACAACATTGACATTTGAGTGTACTGCAGGACCTGTTTTACTTCGGTATCCGTATAACATGCTTGGACATTATTAATTAATTGTTTTTAAGCTTCAAGGAGATACGCATATTAAAATATTAAAAATTACATTATATCATTTTTGTAATAATGCGAAATTTTACGCTCAATTATTTTTCGAACTGTAAATAATAATTTTACTACCGAATCTATTTTATATCTGTTTGACCTTACCTTGGAATATTTTAATTTTGACCGACTTAATCCAGACTTATCATGCCGTTATATTGAAGTTGTGCGCACGGGCCCAACGTCTGGACGAACTTCATCGACAACGGAATAATTCGCCTTGTACGATTTTTTGCCACGATGACACCAATATAGCCGAACATCTCATATAATCAATACCTACTAAACCTTTATAATCGTTACAATATACCTACAAAGACGTGTTATGATATATCGTGTTTGGGATTTACATTTTCATACGTGACGTGATGTGTAATAATAAATTTAAATAATTTCTGGTCATAAAATTCTCTTCATCAGCCGGATGGACGATTTCGATTTTTGTTTGCATCACGTCATCATGTTATAATATACGATGATATTTTCATACTAACCATGTACGACAAATAAAGTAGTTGGTAGTTAATTTCGTGTTTTTTTTTTTTTTTTTATTTATTAGCTTTATTAAACCATTCGTGAGCGTAAGTATATTATTATATTACATTCGTAACGGTAACGATCTCCTCCGAACTCGCATTTCCGCCTTAGAAACTGGTTCGGTTGTGCGCATAAATGCACAGACACACACGATTTTTTCGATTACCGCAACTATTATCATTATGTATAATATATAATGTATGCTATAATATAAATACTCGTTAATGTTGAAGTTGTGCGATTGGATAATACGTGTAATAATGTGCGGGTTTACTATTATGAAGTACGGTAGGTACGCAGAACCCGCGAAGTCGCGTGTCACATTCACTACAACCTATTTATTATTATCAAACCCAACGAACTTGCGTAAATTCGGTTAAGATATTAGAAGTAATGGCAATTTCACGAGAAATGGAAAATAAAAGGTCGTCAATAAAACTCAGGGTGTGACGATTTGTTTGTTGTCGGTACATGTTACTTAAAAAAAGGATAATGTTAAGATACAGGAATTTGCATCAAAACAATAATTTCAACATTATGATACGCGAATACAGACAAATCGTGTAGTCTGATGAGATATAATTATTTATTATGACAAGGCGAAGAAAAAAAAAACATAAAAATCACTCACTGCTTATTTATTTGTACATTGCGCTATTTGGCTAACGATATCGCATTATAGTCGCATTTAATGTCTTAAACCAATAATATAATAATAGTTAATTATGAAAACTTACTTAGGTTAACGAACATTAAATATTATTATAACGACCACATCTTTATATTACATAAAAAGGTTTTGATATTATTCAATGTTTGATAACAACCGCTGTCACGGCAATCGAAAAAAGAAGAAAGTTATGAGTGTTAAAATATGAAAATATTTATAGATAAAACATCCGGTTTGCATGATTTAGGAGATTGGTTAGTATAGTGAATAAAAGGTGAAGCCTGTTGTCCACTATCCAGTAAATATCATATTGAGTCAGTACTGAGTGGTGATATCTGGGGGATAGGTGTGTCCAGAACTTCTCTTCCCTTTGAGCTGTATTCAATTATTTATTAAGTATGTTTATTTTTATCTAAGATATAACATCAAGTGTAAATTATCGACTAATAACGATTTTGTAATAATTTCGCATTAAGATAATATTAATAATTATAACACAACTATGATGAAGAACGTTTCGTAACGATCGGCACGTCAAACGAAAGCCCCCGTTGAAAACATTTTGGTTGCGCTACCTACTGTAATGTGTACCTACTAACATATCATGATTTGTCAGAGGTTAAAAGTGAATCACTAAACAATGTATTATGACAGTATTATATAATACTATAAATATTATAAAATAATACAGTTGTGTATAACAATATGATATTGTGTTTCGAAACCATATACAACTCATCGTCGCTATGCGCGGGGACAGTAGGTACAGCTACGTATCTCGGTGTGTGATTTCACACTTAGTTTGACTCGACGACACTACAATATCGACGACAGCGGAGGCGGTGCTCACTCAGTAACAGTTCGGCCGTCGTAAACGCGATATTTCCCCCCTCCCTCTTGCCAATGAAAGACCCAACCCGAAATGTTTTTCTTTTTCGCGTTTAATAAAACATTCAAGACCGTATTTTATTAATCGTATTGAATCGATCGGTGTTATCACTCAGAGACGTATGTGCGTTTAGCTACACGTGAACATTATAATATTTTATATTTATGATTTATAATACCTACATGCATGTAGTTTTTATTGTCCGTTCAACGTCGATGACCGAAGGTCAACAGGTGACTAGCGCGAAATTGAACGGTGCTTACGTCGCGCCGTGGCCGGACCTAATGACCGTGAAGGAAAATTAGATAGGTACGTTTGACTTTACCCTTTTCAAACCTATGTAATACATTACTATATATTATGTTGAGACCAGTACGCGGACAATCTCAAAACAAGCAGTTTGACTTTACATGGTTTCTTTTGCACGGCAACCTATTCGAGTCGATATTTGATTTCGTATTGAAAAATATGTAATAATGTCTGTGGTTAGTACCTATAAAATATATTGTATAAATAGTATACCTACACAGTACATTTTATATTCGATTTGTATTATGTATACATAATACAATGTATATAATGATTCGAATGTACGAACTTGTGTATGATGTGTGTGTGTATGATTGTGTTCGTATGAGGAAGACATTAATATATAGATAGGTAGGTAGTATAGTTAGTTGTATCTTACACAACACTTGAACTGTAGACTAGGTTTGTATAGTGTGTTCGGCTTAGATTAATAATTCCGCATCATAATTGAAAACTCGTTTTTGACTGTAGTTAGCAATTATTGAGTTGTATTATTATGTTCTGGCGAATAAATCGCATTTCTTAAATAATATATTATTTTGGTATATTATCTATACTTCCATTTTCATCCAGAAAGTATTGATTAGAAAATTAAATTAAAAACCGAGTAATAACCGCTTGTATATTATGATAAAAATAATGAGAATACAATACAATACAATAATAAATTATTATATAAAGCACCTATAATAATTAAATAATCAATAGGTATACAAAAGTAATAAAATAAATTATCGCATTTCTCAGAAATTAAAATCGGATTTAAGATAAAGCTATGGCATGGCGTACGTATATTTCATAAAAAAAATCTTGTTAGTGCATATCATACAGTAATTTAAGTACATATAATAATCAAATAAATTATACTTATATGGTATAAACGTGATTCGATAAAACGCTTTTGAAAGTACCTACTGCAGCAGACTAATATCATACTTGGGAGAGCTTTAAGAGGTCAAACAATCGTTACGTTTACACTAATTACCTACGCGGTAATTAGAACGTGCCGAGTTTAATTTCAAAAAAACGGCGTAGGATAATATGTATACATAATTACCTACCAAAAGATACTATACACTCGCTATATCATGATGCCATATATAGAAGAAATGCGAAACTTTGAGTTTTCGTGCTTAACTACTTGAGACGCAGTGTCGACGTAATACGCATTATGCGATAACTGTAAAAATAACAATATAATATTTAAATATTGTATATTATTGTAGCCATAATATTATCATCATTAATACGCGTTTTGTAATTCGACACCGGATTAATTAATAATTACTATACGCGATTTCTGGTCGGAGTCTATATTGAGTCTTGTATATTATTATTATTATGATGTCGAAGTGAATGTATTGAGTAAAAAGTAATAAGATATCGTTAAAAAGTTTTAATATTTTTGATTTTTATTTCTTGTAACACAAATGTATCTATATGGAGCGCGCGGTTCACTAAGCATGCTCACCCCTATTTTTCATTTAATAATCAATTTATTTGAATTTTGAATTTTGTAATATTTAAATGTACTTAGAGACCATAGCAACTTCTATTTATCAAATGAGAACTTCTTTTCTTCTGTAAATTATTTAATGGATAATTTTTATAAACATTTTGACGTATCGAGATCAGATTTTTAATGAGTTATTTAACTATAAAATGTGATCCTTAAATTTATTATTTAAAAATTCTGAAAATTAGAACTTGAATAAATTAGTCATTAAATGGAAAAGTTGGGGTGATCATACTCAGTGAATCGCCCGTCATACTAATATGTAATTATTAGTATTATGTACTCGGGCGTCCTAGACTAATTATTCATTTTAGATGGATCGAACAAATACATTTAATATGTGTATGTATTAATAATATTATAATGCAGTCGTCCATGCAGAGTGCGGTCCACCTCATTTTGCGGTATTCCAACTGTTGCTCGTCCATTCCCACTCGTATATATGTCTGTAGTAAGACATCTTACCTTCCCGCATAATAATATATAACCTATATATTATGTTTAATGTAATATAATACTACAATCGATGCGTAATACTCGGTTCGTCGGCCGGAAAACCGGTCGAAATCGGCGCTGACGACTGTTATACGTATGTTGTATGTAAATATAATGCACGCACGTGGAGTCTTCGATGTCTTCACTGGCTGCTGCCGATGCAGTCGTTATGTGTCCACGGGCGGCGGACGTAATATAACTGCCGCCGTCTCGCTTTGACGTAACGCCAAGCCGATACTCACAATAATAACATAACGATATCATAAGAGTCATGCTTATATAATATAATAATATGTGTGTATACACTCGTCCGAGGAAGTAAAATTCCGATCGTGATGGTAATGGTAGTTACCTACATAATAAAATTAAACGTAGTAAAAGTGAGGTCTAGGCGCGTGTGGTATCTACCTGTCGCGGTGTTCGAGCAACGCATCGTAATACAACTTAAATATATACGTCCTACATCGTAATATGCATGTGACATTCTATAATATGTACGGCGTGTCTTCGTTATTGTTTTTCTACTCTGGGAGTTTCACAGCAACCTTGATCGGGAGTAGGCCAAAACTGAATCCCAAAACCGCTGTTGCGTAGTATCACACCTATATAATATACACATCCATCATAATATAGGACATAGTAATACATCAATGATCCGTATTATTTTATAGTTTAATGATATTGTATGCCGCGGATGTGGATCGGCCGAAAGTGAAAGAAAAATATAAGTATGAGTAAACAAAAAAACCCACGTCGAGTGTTATTTGGTTCAATAATAAGTTTCATAAATTATTCTCGATACTTGATGACGACGATAATAATAATCATGGTAGTGATACAATAATATTATGTACATACGTATCAAACTAATAATTAATAATATTGTTATTAAAAAATTCGAGAGTGCGCGCGTCAAGGGCTAGTGTGTATACATGTGACGATGAAGTGCACCGCGGTCGTTAAAGTATATTTTATTCTTCGGAAGTTTTGGATACGGCTTCATGTACGTGTTAGAAAGAGGGAGTAAGAGAGAGAGAGAGAGAGAGAGTTTGACAAAGCTTGAGAGGCTGACGGGGTACAACGGCCTTGATCGGAATTGGCCACTTGAACATCTTGAGGTGTAACGCGTCTTATCATTATCGCAGCGCGTTTTACTACGTCGACTGTTATTAAAAAACACTTATACACAAATAATAATAATAATAATAATAATAATAATAATTACTTACCGGACGGGCTCGTGGAAATTTTTAAAAATTTTATGCTTGTCAGTCCAATCCTTTGTCGCATGCGTTATTATCACATTATCGTTATAATGTGTTTTAATCGATCGTCCTCGATTCTCGTCGAATTTCCGCCGCCCGTCCAAACGACCGACAAACTTAGAACCCACGCATTGTTATGACAATAAAAATTTCAATTTGTAAATTATAACGATAATGATAATAACGTTAATAATAATTTATTGCTGTTTATTAAAATATTCGTATATTTGTGGTGTTTGTTTGCTTTTCATGGATATTCGCTTATCGAATCGAGACAGCAGGTATATCTAAGCAGTTGTACCTACAGATGATAAACAGAAATAATTGTTAATGTCGCGTCAGTATTTTTTTTTCACCCACTACAATACCCACTTATATTATTATAACATTTTACTATACAGGGTGATTTATCGAGCAAACTCAAATTCTAATCTTTAAATTTATTTAAAAATTGGATATTTTTTGTTCTACTAAAGGAAACAAGGGATATGCTGTGGCAACAACAAACTTCTATTTTTTTTTAACTAGAAATTTTTTTCCTATAAACTACTCAGTAGATTATTTATTTTTATTTTTTGAATTTTGATGCATCTAATTCAATATTTATACGAATAGTTTTTCAGTTATCAACATTTTGTACTAAAAATAACGGTTATTAAATAAAGTTGTACAGAAACATATAATAAATATAATATTGGATCTAGTGTTTTTTATACTAGGATCATTTTTACAAATTATAAATGTTGATAGATAAATATTGATTACCAACATTTTTAACTTATTTTAGCCCCAATATTTTCATAGTCCATAATTATGGACCTATATTATCCTTAAAACATATAAAGTTAAATAACTAAATACCAATCTTTCTAATTTCAATTTAGATAAGTCAACATTTTTAAAAAAAATGTTCCGATAAAATAGAAAAAGGGGGGCTTTAAATTTAGAAAAATATAAGTTCATATATCCACAAGAGTACATCCATTAAATAGAACAAATGTTTCAAGAATTTTTTGACGTGTTCTTTAATTAAAAATGTCAAAAATCAGATTTTGAATAACTGTAATATTGAAGAAAAAGGGGTGTGTGTGCTTGATGAATCACTCTATATTCCAATGTGCATATTATAAACTCGTGACCGTAGTTCGACGATTTACTGTCCGTACATGAAAACTCAACGACGTTTTTATGCGCATACGTTTATTAGCGTCGACTAAGAAACGGTCCAATATATTAAAATACGATGATATAACGGTTGATTCGGTTCTTTTCTTTTCTATTCTCGTAGTTTCATCCGTTCGTCAAACCGTTGGTTTTGAGACGGTCTGCGCGACGACCCGTCTCATCCAACTTACGGGCGTTTATGAATAGGTATGTAGTATAGGTGGCGTTTTTGTCAATTTTTTTTTCGGTTATTGCATCATCGAACTAGTAAAACGTAGAGCTGCATACTCTAATTGAAACCTCAAAATAATATTCAATACCTTTTTTTGGTGTCTAAAGTGATCGCTATATCGATCCGTTGTCGTGCATTGGTAAACTTGATTGGTAGACTTCCGAACCCCGTTAAAACGGTGTTATTTTAATTCATCGCAATAAGATTTTTTACACATTTTAATTCATATTTTCATGCATCATTTGTTCGTTTATATACTGTAATATTTTATAATTTATTAGGACGAAACTGCTGTTGAACCTTCGAACTGGGAACCACTGCCCCACCACAGATTCACCCTCTTTCATCTGATAATTTATGGTTGTAGCGGGATGTTGTCCGTTTAGGTACACATCACAATCAAAATATAATCTCGTCGAGTTTTTTTTTTGCTCATCAACGTATAGGTTGAAAAGTGAAATAATATAATAATAAAATCTTCACGTGTACCTACTACAGTGTGTATAAAAACGAGGTTTGTTCACGTCAAACAATATCTCGGGGGGGGGGGGGGTAAACTTAAAAACAGGTATAATATATAGGTATAGTTCCTGCTAGTGTAGGTATATGGTAGGTATATTTTATTATTAATTCGTTTCGAATATTATTCGTTTATTATTATTTAGTGTTCCGATCTCGTCCGCTTGTACAGTCGCGCGGCGTTTCCGACCAAACACTAAGACGCGCGAGCTCGAGGTAAAATTTTTAAGCTATGTAATAGTAATTTATAATTATTTTACAGTTCCTGTGAGTGTGTATTTTTTTTATTCTCAATTTATTGTTTGCTTTTGTTACACAATGGCACCACGACATCTACTAGACTAGAACATTCTATATTCATATACTATAAACAGTATAAACATTAACTTGTATCAATCGGTTATTGCTAGTTTAATAGGTCAAATTTATTATATTTACGTTCTTCCAAATAACTGTTGAACAATTTTTTTTTCTTTATTATATGCTATTGCACCAATCTAGAAGATGTTTTATTTGTGTGGTTATGCGTCATAAACATCATCAATCTGCGAAATTATTAATTAAAAAGAGAAAAAATGTATATTACAATAAAAAAACATAATATTTTGATTTGTTTAGAATTTTTATTTTATTCCTCTTCGTGCAACAAGTTTGATAAATTAGACAGTATAGGGTAAAATATTTGAACACTCGTGAATTTAAAGTAATACCATGTAATACTAGCTATATTTAACATTTATTTCAACAAGTATTGTGTAACGTTTTCGAAAATACAATTATCAAGTTCATAGAAATAAATTCATATTATGTTCTGTCAGTAATTATAGTCATTATTCGTATTGAGTTTGAATAAATATAAATACTTTGCATTAGTTTTGCCCGAGTTTGTTTTTATTGAATAACATTACTTACCCAAATATTTACAAAATCTTATTGTGTGCAACTGAAATATAACATTTTATATATTACACACTTTACTAGACACGTACTGTTTTAATCGAATAAATGGTATATACAATATACATATACAGAAATGAAAAAAAAAATATTTTACATTCAAATAATAACGGGAAAATACTAGGTAATAAAAATGTTTAATGAATTATCACTTTGAATTGCATTTTATTAAATATAAAAAATGACCTGTAATAAAAAAAAAAAATGTAAATTCCTTATAGTTTACAAGAGAAATAAAACTTATATTATCTGTTCTTACGTATCGTAATATAATATCATTACAATTATTTTTGTTTTATTTTATTCAGATTAACTGCCTCCGCATTAGTAGTTATGTGGAAAGACTTCAAGAAGTTAAAACTTCTACTATGGAAGAATTTACTGATACAAAAGCGACATCCCATCCAGTCGTTCATAGAGCTACTATTACCGGCCATAATGGCGTGCGTGATGGTCATGTTCAGATCTTGGGTACAACCGGTCGAGTTCAACAACGTCACCAGATACGTACCGTTCCCCATATCGGTGCCACCGTTAATATTGGGATACAGACACGGGTAAGTTGTATGTTATTTTTTTGTTGATGGGGAATTTCCAAATAGTATGTTTTTTAGGAGCTTGGATTATATTTTATTGTATTTTAATCAGAGCATGCATTTAGAAAAAAAATGTTGTTTTACGTTATTTACAATTAAAATGTTATACAAATTTTGCGTTTATCATTATTCAGAATTAAAATTTTTAATATATTTTATAAATTATAACTATTAAATAATTGGAAATTAATTATTTCATTTAATGACATACTATATCTTATAATGTTTTGCGTTATGTTTTATTTGATAATATATCATATATTTTGTTAATCGTTAAGTTTTGTTTTGTGTTATATATACCTATAATTATTTATGTTTTTCGTTTTCCGTTTTAATTACGTTTACAAATTTCAATTGGTTTTTTGTTAAATATAACGTTACTATAACGTTTGTAAACCCTGATTTTAACAAACGTATGTGGATGCAAATGATTAATTCTAAAAATTATTTATTCGTATTTCAAAGCGTTTTATACGGTGATATTAAATTAAAAAAATATTAATTAAAGTTATAGGTTAAATATTACATATAAACACGATTATAACTTGTTGTATTATTCTTTGATTTAACTCTAAAAAGTTAAGTAATTGAAATGAATACTTTAACATCTTTAAATATTCAAGTTAAGAAGTTAAAAAATTAATTTTAAAATGTTGCTTCAACTTGTTTACTTGAAAATACCCACCTTTTCGTAAATCTAAATTTACTCGAAGAAGCTATGTATTACCTTTTACCTATTTTGTATTTACATACATTATAATATATGGGTAAATAGTTATTTTCTACAAAAATAGATAAAAAGTGGATACATATCAATTCTTACACGAATATTCTTTACGTTTAAACCAGACTCTTCATTACTAGTTAGATACATATAGTTGATTTGATTAAAGTGCATTAGGATTTTGTATTGATACTATTGTTTATGTTGGTATTATTTTAAAGTATTGAAACTACCATACCATTTTTTATGTTTCTATTATTATTATATTGTTATTATTATCACATATCATAATGCACATTGAACAATATATCTCAACATCACCAAATATCATGGTATTTTATTTAGATTAAAGTCAGTTATTTTATCATGTGTATGAACTTCAATATATTTTGAGTGGTCTAATCTTAATGTGATATTATTTAGGAACTTAAAATTTTGCTAATTAACATAAATCTTTTCCCCCTACACCCCACCACTGGGACAGTAAAAAATGTGATGACGACCTCCTGGTGCGGCACTCGCCGTGTTTTGCAATAATAATAATTCCATAAAACGCCAAAGGCAAAAGAAAAAAAGTGTAATGCTACAATAGGAATTCGGTAATACGAGGAAATGAAATTCAGTGTGATGACTGAATGTATTAGCGTCTCGACGGTGAAAATCATACTGTGAACACAAATAATACTTAATAATAATAATAATAATAATGTTGTTGTTAATTTATTCGTCGTCAATACGATGATGTCTCTAATAAATAATCCACAATACCCTTGAACACAAATATTAATTTTATCATCGCACATAATATATGTACAAGGTAACTATAATACTGTAAATAATAGATGATTCGTTTAACGAGAAAAATATTTTGTAATTGTTTTAGATGGTCCATAGCATGGGCTCCGCAAGACCCGGAATTGGAAAAAATCATGAGCAACGCTTTTGCACACACTCCCAATATAAAGCGTAAGTCGTACGGTACAAAGTCCGCAACAAAATAAAGAAATACATTATTTTTTTTCAGTTGTATCGTTTGAAACCGGCGATAAGATGGAGGAACAGCTGAATCAAGATAACGCGATGAAAAAATTTTTGGTTGGCGTTCGTTTCGATAATATCAAACCGAACACTACGTTACCAAAAAGTACAACTGTAAGTACAATTAAAATAAAACGGTTGTTTTACGCATTTATATCGCATAATACTCAACGTATTGTATACCTATATAATTCAGGATATACTGATATGACTTTCTTGCTTATTTCATTTCATTCTGTGCAGGTAAAGCTGAGATATCCGTGTCATCTTCGAGTAACGAAAAAGAGTCTAATGAGCTTCGACACGATCGAAGCGAACTGGCGGACTTACTTAATGTTTCCTCTGTATCAGACGTTTGGTCCTAGACATAAATCAGAAAACGACGGAGGCGAACCAGGTATAAATCCATAACTACCTTGACAAACAGCATCTCGAAATATGCGTGCACAAATAACCATTATTGATAACATTGGGTCTTGAAATTTTTTTTTGTTTTTAGGTTATTTGTCAGAATCATTTTTGTACATGCAAAACCAGATCTCCAAAGCTTTAATACAATACTGGGCTCCTGACGAGTACGTGCCAGAAATCGAGCTACAGAGGTTCCCATATCCGAAATACATCGAAGACCCATTGTTACCAGCACTTACATCGTTCATATCTACGGTGGTATTACTCAGTTACATTTACACCGCCATCAATACAATAAAAGTGATCTCAGCTGAAAAAGAAATGAAAATGAAGGAAGGTAACTGAATAAATTGAATAAAAATGGTTTTAATATTATACCTATAAGTGGATATCGTTTCTGGAATCGACAATAAATCTATATATTGTTGATTTCCATTACTATAAATTCTAATCGAGTTTATGAGTATGGTGCAACAATTTTTCAAGGGATATATTATAATATCATTTATAACTTAAGGGTGCATGTACGATATTTTTCAATAAATATTTTATTAACCACTGTTGTAGAGTTTAAACCTTTAACATCTTCATCCCTCCATCCCTTACCCTACCACCTTAAGTATTTGCAGTTTTGCCTCAGAAATATTAGTGTAAGTTCTTAACGAGTTCCCTCAGTAAATGATGACTGAAGACTGCGAATACTTTAGTCGATATTAACATTATCATGACTTTTTTTTTGTTTTACAGGAAGCCATGATGCTCATGGGCTTGGATAATTGGTTGCACGCGTGCGCGTGGTATCTAAAGAGTTTCGTCGTATGGATAATACCTCTGTTAATATTGGTGTTTTTTATAACGTTCGATTGGCCTACGGGTGCAGTGTTTCAGTACTCCGACCCGCTGGTACTGATGGTGATACTGACATTGTATGTGACTGCTGGAATATCCTATTGTTTCTTGATATCCGCCTGCTTTAAAAAAGGTAAAACTCGATTACGAGCTTAAGGTTTTTAAAGATATGTACAAATTATATGGTAATATTGTTTGATTTATAAGCAATTATATTATAACTACAACTATAACGCATTTCTAGAGACATTTTGGGATCTGTATATTTTTCAATATTTATTCAAAACACATTGGTTTATTGTAGAAATGTGTTTCTTAATACTTATTAAGTATAAATATTATATTTCAGATTTTATTCATTTTAATTAATGTGCATATTTAACATATAATGTGAAATTTACACTTAATTAATAATTTTTCATTAAACGAGTATTTAAGGTTATAAAGTAACAGTAGTGGGTACTTATTATTTTTAAAATTTATAGATTTTTGAACATATTCAAGTAATTTTTCGTAATTTTTGGAGCTTGTTTAATGATTTTTTTAAGGATAATATATTTGTATATTTAAAGGTTTAAAAAAAATAGGACTTTAGCCCTATATTATACTGTCAACACATGTGGGATTACTAGTTGTCACGAATTGTCATTGTGTTTATAATATAACCGTCCGTAAACAAAATAACAATTACCGTTTCATTAACATATTGTCAAGGTATCATGTCGTACCTAATATTTAATACTTATATAAAAAATATATTAATAACTATGCTATACGATATATTATGTATAATTATATATATTTATGTATACATTCACAAATGACATATTTTAACATGTACTAAATATTTAGACCTTCAAATTTACGTCCATTGCATATAATAAGTGTTAGTATGTGTGTGTATATGTGTGTAAGCGAGATTGAATCTATCGAATTTCTTTGTATGCAATTTTTTTTTTCAGCCAATACAGCGGCGACCGTTGGTGGCGTATTGTGGTTCGGTACTTATGCCCCATTTATGATATTTCAACCTAAATACTCGTCTATGACCAACAGAGAAATTTTGGCGTCGACCATATTGCCAAACACAGCATTGGGATATATTTTCCAGAGTCTTATCATGTTCGAAGGCATTGGCGCCGGACTGACGTGGGAAAATATTACGGTGACGGTGTCTCCGGATGACAAGATGTGCATCGCGGATATAATGCTTATGTTGGTATTTGACTCGATCCTGTACTTATTAATCGCCATATACCTGGAAACGGCTTTCCCGCGCAACAGTGGTTTCCACCCTCCGTGGTATTTCCCGATACTGGTGAGCTTTATTTTATTCTCATTCAATTACTTTTTCATTGAATCTAAATTCGGTTGTTTTTTTCGCTCGTTCATGATTCATATTTTATTGTTAATGCTTTCTTTTACCATGTATGTTATAGCCGTCGTTCTGGTTCGAGAAAAAAGTTAATCCCAAACACATCACCGAAAAATCTGGCATTCATATTCAATCACTCAGCAAAAGTTTTACGCCCGACAGATATGTCGTCAACAAGCTCTCTGTGGATATGCACCCTAATCAAATAACCGTTTTGTTGGGTCACAACGGCGCTGGGAAATCTACCACCATGTCTATGTTAACTGGGCTGATAAGTCCAACATCCGGCACAGCGTTGATAGAGGGATACGATATAAAAACTCATATGAAAACAATACGCCATTCCTTGGGGCTTTGCCCTCAATATAATCTACTCATACCGGATTTAACCGTAGTAGAGCATTTGTATTTTTTCGGAATGGTTAGTATAGCTGCACAATTAAGTAGTAATATTTTATTATTTTAATATTCAAATTGTGTAAATATATAAAATGTAATAAAATATTATTTTTATTTATTTATTAAACGATTTACACTCACTGAGGGGCAAGATTAAAATAATTAACTACTTTAGTATAAAACTTATCAATACATACATAATATTATAATATGATTACTGTTTGTTGGTATTATTTAGTTGAAAGATTTAAACGAACAAGAGCTGAAAAGCGAAATCGATAAGTATACAGCAAAATTCGAACTTGAGTCAATGATTAATACTAAGTCCAAACATCTGAGCGGAGGGATGAAAAGAAAACTTTCGGTTGCCATAGCATTAATTGGAAAATCGAAGGTTCGTGCACGCCGTGGGTTTAATTCAGTGGTTTTCATTCATTATCAATTTAAAAATAACGATTAATCGAATTTGCGTAGGTGGTATTGATGGATGAACCGACGTCGGGAATGGATCCGGCAGCCAGACGCACTCTGTGGAATATTTTGCAATCGGAACGGGAAGGAAGAACAATGGTAATGACAACGCATTTAATGGATGAAGCAGATTTGCTAGGTGACCGTGTCGCTATAATGAAAGCTGGTACTCTTTGTTGTGTCGGAACACCGTTTTCGTTGAAAAAAGAATATGGTAAGAATATTATATTATAATATAATTTTATTGCTAGTAAAAAAAATACTTTGAGATAATTTCAGGGTCTTAAATACAATTTTAATTAATTTTGTTATCACACGTCTTAAACAGGCATATATATGAAATAATAAAACAATTAATTTTGACTCAAAAAACTGCAAATATAAAGTATTAGTTTTAATTTATAATTTTCCACTCCTATGCAAACTAATACTAGAATAATTCAAATTACTTTTATGTTTTTAAAATTCAATAAAATATTGTCAAATATTACTCATTAACATTTTTAATAATCCATAAATAATAATTATTATTAACATACGATATTTATTCGTCTTATTACACATAGCGTATCTACTGTCAAAGACCGAAAAAGTATACATTTTTAAGATTATAGAATAAGGAATTAAATATTGTTTTTAAAGATAACACATTTTAATATTTTTTAGGCGGTGGTTATACCTTAACTCTCGTAAAAGATGTAGTCGGTTTCAGTTTGACTAAAGTAACCAATTTCGTTCGTAAATATTACCCGCATTCAGTACCAAGTAACCTGACCGTTATGGAAGTTACATATCAGTTAGAAGACTCATCGCTGTTTCCAGACTTGCTTAACTCTTTGGAGCAAACTAAACAGACGTTAGGAATCAAAGAATACGGAATAACTTTGACTACGCTGCAAGACGTATTCATGCGGTATGTGGACGAAACAGAAATAGTAAAACATTCAATAAGGGTTTATTTAATATGCGTTATTTTGTTGTCATTGCAGAGTCGGTCAAGAAGACAACAAGAAATTATCGGATTACCAGATGAATGCCATTAAACAAAAATCAATGGAATTGAAGAATCGTTTCGACACGTTGTTCTACGATGCCGAGTGCGATTCTACTGATTTTAAATCTGAAAGTAAGGATTTACGAAAAATAACGACCACTGTACGTTTCGTGTAACTTTGGTCATTACATTGTGTTTCATAACAGGGGCCAAAGGATGGAAATTATTCTGGATCCAAGTCGGGGCGATTATGGAAAAGAAATGCTTGCAGTCGTACCGTTCTCTGATATTGCACTCACTACAAATAACGCTAACGCTATTTTTCATATTCTTGGCATTACTGGTCGTTAACGCCTGGCAGGGTATGAAAGACTTGCCGGCTCTAGCAGCCGAGCTATCGGTAAGTAATGACAATTGTCGATCGAAGATTTCAATGACTATGATAATTTATTTTTCAGAACTATTGGGAACCTATCAGTACGGTCATGTTGTCCACCAATAACACGAAAATTGGTAATTTCTACGAATCATATAAGAACGCTTGTGCGCCAAATCCGGTTTTGGATTTGAATTACCGCACCACGGAAAACTATTTCGAAGACTTTTTACTACAAGTGGTGAGTTTTTGCCATCCACGGTTAATAATAATAGTAATATAATTTATTTGCTAACCACGTGCGGGAGTATCGTGATAAATACCTATTCCGTGATCACGTGAACCAAAAATAACGTCTATTATACCATTGTTATTTATCCTTAGGCCGCCGAAAAGATATCTCCGTTCACACAGAAGTACATTGTCGGCGCGATTTTCGGTGAAGATAGGATTACGGCGTATTTCAACAACCAGCCGTACCATGGTCCACCGTTGGCACTCAGCATGGTATATAATGCTATACTAAAAAGTTACAAAGGAGAAGATTACGGAATACACATAGTCAATCATCCACTGCCCTACCAAGGAGTGGATAAAGTAAGAAAATAGTATAGTTGATTTCGTCGATATAAAATTATACAGATGGAATTTTATCGTCCTCGTAGAATATTGAGTTTTTTCCACGTTATCAAACTAAACAACGGCTAATATCCTTAACAAAATAATGTCGATATATCGATAGTTTCCGGAAAAAAAATGTCGAGCACTATTTAATTAATCTCTCGTAATTCGTGAGTGCTAATATAAAAAAAAAAACGATCTATTATATTAAATCGGTCGAACGAAGTGGTACACTGTCAGTGTATTATAGGGATCCAGCAAAATGTCTATCTACTACAAATGCACTTAATGACTTCGATAATCAAATCATTGATGATACCTATAGTATTTTAAACCTATTGTTTTTTTTTTGTCATCTTGCAGCTGATGAAATTGACCGGAGGCAGTAATCTGGGTTACCAGGTGGCGTTCAACTGCGCCATTTCCCAAGCGTTCGTGTGTGCCGTGTACGTGCTATTCGCCGTCAACGAGCGACAGACCGGCGCTAAGCACATGCAACAGATCGCCGGAGTGAAACCACTGGCCTACTGGGGCGCGTCTCTGCTGTGGGACTGGATAAGTTACTTGACCGTCATATTCTCCATTCTGCTGTTACTCTTCTGGCACGGCGACCCGGGATACTCGAGCTTAAAGCAAATGGGTCAGTGTGACACCATAACATGTTACAGTAAAACCTCTGAATAGCGGACACTCACGGGACCGACCAAATTGTCCGCTATTGAGAGGTGTTCGCTATTGGGAAAAATTGATAGAATAATATGTATGTAACGGGACTATGCCGGGACCGGAAATTTTGTCCGTTATTGAGAGGTGTCTGCTAATTAGAGGTGTCCGTTAAGAGAGGTTTCACTGTATCATAATGTATTAAGGGGACGTCATACCCTTTCAAAATCTAATTAGGTGTTTAATGTCAACAACGCTAAAACATCGATTATAGAATATTTGATTTTGGCTTTTTTTAATGACATTTTACTACAATAATTAATGCTCAGCGGTTATAATAAAATAAAATCTCGAACACTCAACCCTACAATAATTTTACAAAAGTTATATCTAAGTAATTTCCATTAAAATGATCTTAGTGTACTTAAAAAAAACTTATCCAACCCTTACTTCTAGTAAAGTTAATTGGTAGACACTCCTTTCCATATTACCTTTTTAACTCTTAACACTCCTCCCCATATGAAATTATTTTTGTAACAAAAAAATTAAAATTACATAGTTACAAATTACCCGGTCACGATTTAATTACAAACAAAATTATCAAACATTTACCAAAAAAAAAAAAAAAAACTATAATCCTCTTCTTCTATATTGTTAATTTTGCATTTATGTTATCAACAAATCGTTATTGATCGTATTTGTCGAAACCGCAATAGGCAGCATCAGTCCTGAGCAAACAAAATATGAACGTTAAAGTAGTGAAAAAAATAAATAAAAATACCTAACTAACTAATGAATACAATTATATTATAGTTTTTGTTGTTTAATACGTAATATTCAGTGTATAAAACATTTTCAAACAGTTGTCATATATTTTATTAAAAATATTGCAATTTATAAATATTATATAATAAATAAGTTTTAAGCACAAATGTATATACAAGGCATAGAAACATGATGAAAGATTCCATTGACACCACTTAAAAACTGTTCTCAAAAAATTGAGATATAAGAATGTTAAGCTGAATTAAAGTAGGTCTTTAGTCTAGTTTGTTTAGTCAGAGTAAGAGTTATATAGAGTTAAGGGTATAGAGATTGATTATTAAAGGGTTATAATGGTTTAAATGCACTGTGTGGAGGTATGTT
>NW_020271290.1:0-11235 GCF_002803265.2 Melanaphis sacchari
CGTGCGCCAACCCGTAGAACGCGTGCTCGCGCATTTCCGCGTCCAGCCGCCGGCGATCCGGCACGGGCACGTCGCCGGCGACGGCGGCCAGCGTCCCGCAATACGCGTCCAACAGCGCGTCCCAGTGATCGTCCCGGGTCCGGCGGTCCGTGTTCATGTACAGGAAGAACGACAGGTCGAGCGCCGGCGACC
This sequence comes from Melanaphis sacchari, assembly GCF_002803265.2. NCBI lineage: Eukaryota > Metazoa > Arthropoda > Insecta > Hemiptera > Aphididae > Melanaphis > Melanaphis sacchari. The sequence continues at coordinate 193 of NW_020271290.1, forward strand.
CGTACCGCACGGTGGCCATGTCGTACGGCAGCGCGTCCACCGGCCGGCCGCCGCCGCCGTCGTCGTACCTAAACATCAGGTTGTTGCGGTTGAAATCTCCGTGGCACAGGACGGACAGCGGTTCGGTTGGTTCCATCACGCGCCTCAGCGTGTCCGACGCGTCGGCCAACAATTCCGTCCGAAACCTGTGTACGCGCCGATCGACGTCGCCTCCGCCACCGCCGCGCCGTTCGATTATCCTGTCCAGAGCCACGGCGAGTAGTCCTCCGACTTCCTTGTCCAGTAAACCCCATCGCCCGTTGTCGTCCCACTGCGTTTCCTGCACCTCGGCCACGAGATCCTCGAACGTTTTACGATCCACGTGCTTGGCTCTGTACGATAAACCGTGAAACCTGTGATCACAATACAAATGTAATATAGCCGATGTTGTAATTGTATTGGTAAATCGATCTACCAGAACATATTTTTTTACTCAATCGTCATAAATACGATCACACGTATTTATTGCCCCGTTACAACGCGAGTCTCTTCCTAAAAAGAATTAAGTATATAGGGATGCCACGAATCCAAAAAATTTAAAGTTTTATATTATAAGCCAGGCGGATGAAAATGTATGCTTTAAATTTGATACTCTGAACGTAGTCGAACGTTTTATTTATAAAGCCTCGGCTAGAAGACATTGACATGTGTTAGGTAACGTTTAGTACCCCGAAAATAAATTGTACTTAACAACTCGTCTAAAACATAAAATCTTAAATAATATCAAAATACATCTCCACGAAACTGATTGAAAATGTTCCCGTGACCCGTCTAATGGATCAATCCGATATAGCATAATAATACGTCTCTCACTCACTTTGCTAGAGCTCTGATCGCCACGACCAGGTGGTCGAAATCTAAACACAACCGATGGTCGGTCACCGCCATCCGATATCCGCGTACGGCATCGTTTTCCAAGACAACTATGTCCTGGTTCACCAAGTCACCGCAATCGTTTCGCCCATAAAAGTAACGACAGAGCGTCGGAATCGTGGCCTCATCGTCGTCCTTCTGCGAGCAGCAATCCATCAAGAACGGTAATATCCGTTCGTAGAACAGCGTTTCGTTGTGGAACTGCTTGTCATTCTTGATTAACTCTCTCACTTCCGGCACAGTGTACTTGAACTTGAACACGAGTCGATAGCTTCGTTGGTGACAGTCGCAATCGCCTACAGTAATCGTCCCATACAGTATAGACGACGCGAACTGATCGATCGCATTGTGTTGTCCGTCCAACGTGAACGACAGGAACCGACTGTCGGATCCAAACACCCCGGCTTCGATCATTTTAGCGACCGCCATCACAGTCGCTGTCGACTTCATCGTCTTCGTTTTTTGCAGTGAGTTAAATGTGTACAATACACGTATGACACCTAACAGAAATAGCTGTGCGGATATGTGGGAAGACGTGCTTACTATTGTCTTTGTCAAGTTAGTGTTTGGTCTACGGTCGTTTTTGTACTGACGAGTGTCTAGGTTATGTTATAACGCAGTACACTATACTTAAAAAAATACAAGCTACTCATATTTAAAACTGGTTTTTGAATCCAGATTTTTGGGTAGGTAGAAAAATCTCCCGCACTCAATGCGACATGTTAAATTATGAACTTGAATAATCTACTGATATTATTCACTCGGTTACTGTTAAGGTTCAACTTTAAAATCCAAACTAAGTAACTATTATACTAACGTGATATATACGAATAGATGAAGTTCGCATACCAAATATTACTCATATATTAGAACATTTTTCAAAATATCACTTTTCAATACATTTGACCTTACCAGCTAGAGATCAAAATAAATTATCATTTAATTAAATTTTTATTTACTTATCATAATATTTTACAAAATATTCTCATAAAAAATTATTATTCTATGGTTTATTCAAGTTTTATAAACCAGTTAGTAGATTAACAAATACAAGAGGAGGAGTTTGTCATTAGCATCTCTTAGTTTTATAGTACTTACTTTTATCTAAATAAGTGTTCATATTCCATGACATAAAAAATACATATTACTTGTGCATCTAAATCGTATACAGCGTATGCACTTCTCCCATCGTATGGTAAAATTTTTGTATGAAAAAATGCGTAACGTAAGAACGAGGAATATAGTTATTCACTGAATTATTAAATTATAATCATACTCAATTGATTTTATTGTAAATACTTATTTAATAATATGCTACATTTTAACTATGTGCGGGGAACTAGGAAATCTACAAACAGATTTTTTTTTAGATGACAGTAGATATTTTTTATTTATTTTTTATTCAACCATATATCACATTAATAATTGTTGTAATGCAATAGCTGTTTATATATATATATATATATATATATATTTACTAAACATTTAATTTTTAAAAAACAAATCAATACAAACTGTTATAATTTTAATGATTATAAAAGTTTGATACTATAACATTTCAGTATAACTAAAACAGATAATCGAGGTCTATATAATCTATCCATCAAATGCTGACGATCGCAACCACCATCAGTTTTGCGCGTCGCCACGCCGATATAATAAATATATTGTATAATCTGTAGATAAATAATATTATTATTGTTATTATTTTGACAGCAATTATAATGATATAAATTATAATATCACAATCGTGAGGGAAATTTTTCACTCACAACTATTATTATCATTAGCGATGGCATATCATCAACGACTATACGGTTGGCGATTGGTTTCTATTCACCACCAACCCTGCCGAGGTAATTAATTTCCAACAAACGTATTGTACGGTTTCGCTACTGATGCAGATAAATGCGGTCGTCTTATAACATCACCCCCGATCCCGAGGAATTCTTTGTATTATTATTGAAATCTATTTCAATTATATCTGGTATTAGCCGGTTTTAAACTCGTTACTGGCCGATGGAATCGAAGATCGGGAGCATCGTTGTTCGTAATCGATCGGTCCCGTAATGGCTAACAACATGGATAAATGGGCTGAATAACAGGAGCCCAACCCATTTCTCTTGGGCGAAGACCGCAGCGTGCAGCCAGGGTTTGTCAGGCAAAACTGTCGGCAATCCGGTAAGACGACTTTACGATATAATTACTATTATTATTCATAGGCGTGTGCACCGTGCTGATAATACATTTTTTCAGAAGGGTATTGAAAATATGTATACAATAGTTATATATTCTGTGCATCTCATATCAGTGGTGGATCGTAGTAATTTGACATTTTAGTGATATAAAATTTTAGTGAATCTCCCTTCCACCATCATTATTTCTTAAAATATAACAGTGTGAAATGTAGACATTAACTTGGTGTTTGATGAATTTAATGCCATTGAAAATCGGTGATTTTTTTCTATATTCATTTCTTCTAAGTTTAAATTTTCATAAATTTTAAATAATGTTTCTGTCGATTTGTTTAATTATCAAACAGACTCTATTAAACTGTAATGATTTTTCATATAATAGGATTATTCTGTGGCTGCTCGTGCCTTGGTGTGCAATGTGTACATAAATCATAAATTAATACAGATAAAATAGTAAAAATGGATTTTCAATTTTTTACACAATTTTTATACAATTCAAGTTTAACTATAAGAATTGATTGCATAATATTGTATTAATTAAAAAAAAAAATGTATACTAGTTTATATACTCGAAAATATTACTCCTACAATTTATTGAAGTTATGTAATAAATACACATCATTTGGTATGCAGCTCAGTCAGGACACCGTCCATGTCGATTTGTTAGGCTATTGAGTGGGAAGTTAACGACAATTATTAATGGGACCGTGGTGTGCAGCGATTGTTGTACACATGGTAGCCATAACTTTTCATTTCGGTTATTATTTTGTAGAGAAAAGGCTTGAATTCATGAATAAAAATGTTTAAATTTTTTTTATTTTGTTAATACAATTTATAATAGGTTCAATTCACGCATATTATAATTTTTTTTTTAAAACTTTGTATAAATATTTCAATACATATCGACATTTCGTACTATAATAATATTTTAGATAAAGACTTAATTTTTTTTTTCTAATAAATTTTTGCAAGAATTGCACACCAGTCACTTTGAATACCATGAGCCGCCATCGGGCTTATTAAAATAATAACATTTTTTTTTTTTTATAGTTAACATTATATACCTATTGCACTTAAATATAACAAATTTATATTTATTTGCATTCAAAATCTTAAAAATTACTGCAGTTATAAAATTATAAGTAGATTGGATGTTAATATATATACTAAAAAAAAATAAGTTACTCTATCCTAGTATTAGGGCATTAGTAATCACAGACTTAACAAGAAATTTGTATCTGTAAAACGTAGTCTACTTAAGCGGATCTTGTGGTTAGGTGATAACATATTAGATTATGAATTCGATAGCACAAAATAAAGTTGAATTTATTATTGACCAAAATGATTAGATATATATTAGACATCATGTTTTTTTGTTTTTACAGTTCCATTACAGAATAATATAAACACTCGTTAAAGTTAAATATTCAAGTTTTGAATTTGTCTTGAAATAAACAAAAGACAATATTGTTTTTATTTTAATAGTAATGTTTACTTATAATAATTATACTAGGTTTTTATTCTAAAATAGGTATTGTGTTAGTTGTATTGTATTATCTTATTTTTTAGATATTATTTAAAAAGTACCTATTTTAATACTATAATAAATTCTGGTTTTGACATCGATTTTAGTATTTATTTTTATGTCTAATACATAAAAAACCATATTATATGTATTTAGGTATTTGAATATTTTAAGCATGAATGTTTTTTCATATCTTAGCCTTTAGCTATACGGCTATACTTATAATATATTATAAAAATGCTGTTATTTTTAAGATTTTTAAAAACTAAAATTCAATTGATGATGTGTTAGGTAAATATTGTGGAAGATTCTTAAGGTACTAAGAAGTATTTTTTGAAGAAAAAAAATATTATAAATAAAATAATTTTGTTAAGATCCAATAATTAGGCATTGCTCCAACTACTCCATTGACCTTTAAAATGAGGAAATTATTATAAATCTAATATTTCCAACCTACGTGCATAATAATATATTATAATATTATGCATTTTTATTTATTCATTTTAATTGCGCATCTTAATTAAATCGATGTGTTAGGAAAAAGATAATATTATACTCAAGTAAAATGCAAGCTGTTACGCGAGTTAATAATTTTTAGCATACGTTTTATCAAGATTTTATAATGTTCCTAGATTGTTTACAGTTAAAGTAAATTGTTTTTTCTAGGAATCAAATTATAATTCCGAATCATATGTACATTGATGTACGCATATAACGACCAGGATAAACGCATTAAGCACCTTATATTCATATAATAAGTCACGTCTTCTTTCGCTTGGCAAACGTATAGTGTATGATGAAGTTTAAGTATTATTTACGGTGTTGTTTTTGAAATAAATTTCACATTAGTTTGATAAACATCCATACTTTAGGAAGTATATGAGTTATGTTCCGGAACTCTTTTTAAGGATCAACGTATCGATATGTGGATTATTTAAGATGCGTAATAATACCTGCTAATAAATAACTAATTTTTTCCTACTCATTCGGTTATGATTTATTAAGTTCCTACGAGTGTACGTTTATAAAAATCGTAGTACAATAAGCTTATAGGCACTATGAATATAATATTTTTTTTGAAATGATAGCAAACCGGTTGTGTAGTAAATGTTTCTGTAATTCTCGTACGATATTAAGGCCCACTTCTAGAAATGAAGAAATGTTACATTCGAATTTTGAGTTCAGGCATGCAGAGAAATCATTATACTACCTGAAGGACAATAAACCTATTTGCTATGATATACGAATCGACTCTCGATTGAGCATCGGATCGCGATCGACTGTTGTAGCAGCACAATCAATGGATTTTTTCACTGACACCTATATATACATAACTACACTGTATTTTAAACAACATTTTGTGAATTATTAGTCTCTCAGTTAATCAAATATTATACCGTATAAACGTATATAATTAATATTTTGACAGATTACAGGTTAATACATTTTGAAATTCGAATTATTTGAATTAATTGACAATGTAAATACATTGAATGACTTTGCATTTAATTTCTTTTGTTTTTTAGTGTAAATAAAAAATCCATTATTCCTGACTTTGTCATCTAAACTTAAGTTTATAAATTTACAGTTATGGTGCTTTTATAGTAGATAAAATACAGTGGTTAGGTATATAAATAATTACTTTTTCTTTTTGTTTAGTCAACATTGAGTAACTTTTTGGGACCTTTAAATTAATTCTGTGACCTTGGCGTTTCATAAATAATAGTTATCAACTATAACCATTAATGTACAATATAATCTACTAGATATGGCTATATATTTCTCCCAAACAATAAATAAATAAAAATAAAGCAAACCTGTGTATTTTAAAAACACTTATTTATATTTTATACACAGGTTATATTATAACTATATTTGTATTCCATGATTGTTTTAAAAAGGAATTTTTGTTTCCTTTTACTAGATTTATACATGATAAATTTATTTTTCTTAAGCTATTTATTTTGGTTTATGTACCTACCTACAAATGCATTATAAGCGTAATAATATTTTTGAAAGTATACGTTAGTTAATAACTAAGAAAACAAATTTGTATTTATTAAATTTAAATATTTTACATAATGTAGTTCAAAAAATGATCTATTTCTTGTTTATGAAAAGTATAATAAATAAATATGCGATAACTATAATTACATAAAATATAATATGAATTCTACGATAAGATATTAAATAATATTTTTAATTACATTGAAAAAAGATAAATATAATATTTTATTGGATGTTTTCATTTAATTTTTAATTTAAAAAAATATAAAATTATTTAATAATATATAACTCATAAGTGTTAATTTGATATAGATATAATAATTTTTAAAGAACGAGTTTTGAAAGCTATACAGATTGTTTTATATTAATACATGAATAATTATTTTCTATATGAAGTACTAAAATTAGAACTGTTTATTGTTTTATTATCATCATAAATCTTGATGCCTTTAAGGTTACGTCTATAAATTGAGACGACCGTTAATTTCAGATATTTTCCATGAACATAACAATGCAGCTTTACCCAATGATGAAAAACTTCGAACAGAACCAACGAACATGGTATCGTTTAGATTATTCTTATCCTTGTCATTGATCTCTTAATAATAGCTAAGATCTCTAAGATTTATTAAAGTAAAACCTGAATATTAATTTAAGAAGACGCCACACTTGCATGTGTTATCTCTGTCTTACATACATACAACATAGCATATTTTCGTTCAGCTGAATCCATTTTATGTTGTTAGCTTTAATATTAGAGTAAATTTACCTATTATCAAATTTGAAGGTTTATAACTTAAATAATTTAATTTAGCCCATCTCGTATGCTTTATTGATATTTTAATTTTAAACTGAATTATAACTATATAAAATATACAGTTTTAAAGTTATACAATAGATTTTTATTTTTTTCGAAAATATAATTATACAATAATTATTGTATGTAGGATAAATATACCATTAGATACTTATGTACTTACGTTTTATTTATTTTTTTTTTTTTTGCGTGAAAATATTGTTTAATTTCACGTAGATCAAGATCACAAAAATAAATTATCATAAAAGACCAAAAAATAAAATTAATAAAACAATATTAAAGAAGATCATAAAATAAAATAATGATAGGACACTCAAATTATATAAAAACCAAGTAATAGAAAATATAGTTTAAAATAAGTATAAAAGAGATTCCCAAAAATATAATTTAACTTAATGTTAAATTAGACGGGTATACTTAGTGTTTTATCTTAATTTATAATATAACTTATAAATATATAATAGTATAATTATATATTTACATAGGATATTGTTTCATTGTTTATAATAAATTACAGTCCGTGATCATAATTCTTAATCGATATTAATCAATTAAAATAGTAATATTTTTTGCCAATATTAGTTCAACCTATTGATAGTATCATTAATTAAAAGTAATTAATGATTCATTTTTAATAGAAATATAAGCTACTAATAGTTATACAGATAAAGATTATAAAATATCCTTAAAAATAGAAGGTAAATATAACTCTTCGCTCAAAATAATTTTTTGTGTTCAATAATTTGTCACCGAATTTAATTAAATACATGCATTACAGCGAAATACTCAAATACTTAATGACAAGTAAAACTTTATTTGAACACTACATTGCACAGAGCCACTTTCAGTAGCTTTTAATTCTAATATTAAAATAGAGATCACTTATTTTATAAATGAGTAATGAATCACAACCTTATTTTACAGAAATTAAAGTTATGACATCAAAGGATTAATTTAATATAATTTAATCGAAAATACTTATAGAAACTAGAAATTTAACACAATTTCATGATTATTTTATCTACCCGAATATTTGCAACCACAGCAACGATGATGATACACTGTTTTATCATTTTCATATTGGTGACAATAGCAGTTAATCAATAAGACAGCAAACGAACATACGGGGAAAATAAAGTAACCTGCAAGATATAAGGTATTTATTAAATTTTTACAGGAAACTTATATTTAAATATTAAATTACATGCATACATCGGATACATATTTATTGAAGTTCTAATAAAACCAAAATGAGTTGTTATTATTGGAATTGAGCATCAAGTATTGGGTAAAATGATGTGTATTATTGTTAATTTTTTTATCGTATATTTTCTGTAATCACATTTCAAAAAATTAAAAATAATTATGTCTTTTTTATTTTAATTAAGTTCTAGTTCAGTTTAAATGATAATTTATTTTTCTTAGTCAAAGAGCTTGAAAAAACTTAATGTTAAATCCAATGCATCTCAAGGGAGGATCAGACCTGAAGTACAAGGGCCTAGGTTTTTAGAAAGCCCTCTGAAATAGATTTGTAAATTTTAATATATTTACTATCTATATATTATACATTTTATAATAATATATTAAATATATATATATATATATATATATATATATATATATATATATATGGTTATTGTTGACACGAATGAGACTAATATTTTTCTCCGATTAATATCAATACTAATTTACTTGAAAATTAAGAATTAATATCAATTACACTGACATTGGAGACATCCATTAATTTAAAGAACCCTGCAATGTGGCCAATTTCCATCAAAAAGTTAGTTCGTAAATCGTAATATAACTGTTTATTGCTAGCCAACATTTCGTAAATTGGTTGAAATCATAAATATTTTCAGTTTTTTTTTTTTTTGTGATATATTTATTGAGAATATATATATATGTCGTAGGCCATATGGATAATTAGTTTTTTTGCGAAAAGACTAGGCTCTTTGCAATAGGGTAGCCCGTTTGCGGACTACTTATTATTTTTCCAAACAGCCTGCTGTTTTTTAGGCTCATTGCATACAGACTAACAGCAGTTAGACCTTTTAAAAATTACAATAATTTTTGGTAATAATTATTTGACTGTTGTATTACTAATTTTATTTTATATTACTAATCATATTATGTAAAATGTAAATTGAACTATTATATTATTGTATTATAGGTACATTATTTTCTTTTTGTTTATAACTTTGCCAATATTATATTTTGAGTGTCTAATAGTCTACAATCTACTTTTGGAATATTGAATAAAATATAACTAACAACTTCAATTATAACTAATTTCTTATCGCTATTTCTGTATCATTTTTTCTGCCATCAATATTCCAAAATTCGATCATGGACTATTAGACATTCAAAATATAATATTGGCAAAATTATAAACAAAAAGAAAATAATGTACTTATAATATAATAATATAATAGTTCAGTTTACATTTTACACATAGTTAGTAATATAAAATAAAGTTAGTAATACAATAGTCAAATGGTCATTACCATAAAATTATTGTAATTTTTAAAAGGTCTAACTGCTGTTAGTCTGTATGCAATGAGCCTAAAAAACAGCAGGCTGTTTGGAAAAATAATAAGTAATCCGCAAACGGGCTACCCTATTGCAAAGAGCCTAGTCTTTTCGCAAAAAAACTAATTATTCATATGGCCTACGACATATATATATCATTCCACAAAGCAAAATCAAAAATTACTTTTTTATTAAAATAATATTGTAATAAAAATTATATTCTTATAAAATTCAAAATGCTTATTATTCTTGACTTTTAATAATTTTTGGTAAATTGTATAACGATGTGTTTGATACGATAATAATGAAATAAATGCTGACAAAATTCAGGTTCTCGGCAACCACAAACTTATATAGGTAAAAAGTTTTTGATGATATAGGTATTTTACTGCATAAATAATTACAGTATATTAAATATATGATAAGCTAAACAATGTTCAAAAACGATATTCGAACTACATTATATATAATTTATATTTAATCATATAAATAATGAATTACTATTTTGAATTGATTTATATCATAAATATATATATATATTTTTTTTAATACATACATAAATAACAAACATTTTATTTTAAGATAAATTAATAAACTGACAGTAAGCAATATAAAGCTAAAAATTCAAAAAACCCATTAAGTTTTTCAGACCGAGAGATGATAAGATATTACTATTAGATATAGCCGAATTCCATCTGAATGCTTTCAAATAAAATAATCTTAATCGTCGTTTTTATTAGAGACTGAGAATAAAATTGTACAACGGCTTACAATCATCGTGCGGCGATTAATTACAACACTCACATAGAAGTTTGAGTACGGAAAAACATATAAGGCCGTATAAAATAAGAACAAAATTTTACTTACTTCAAGACGTCGTGTTACTTCTGATTCTCGCGATAGAACTGCAGCGTCATAACGTCATCATAGAATAGATTTTAAACGAGAATATTACTATAAGCACGGAAAATTGTTAACATTAAAAAAAAAAAAAAAAAAAAAAAAAAAAAACGCGCCGCGTGGCACGCCCCCCGCGCGCGCGGACAAACCCCGCG
>NW_020271290.1:11335-11638 GCF_002803265.2 Melanaphis sacchari
TTAAAAAAAAAAAAAAAAAAAAAAAAAAAAAACACGACACGTGTCATTCTATCCACGTACGCGTACAAACGACGCGGTCAAATTTCGGGGTACGCCGTGTCCAAATAGTGTTGGACGGTGTCGACCACCCAGTCGGTAGCCCGTTCGCCGCCGAACGACAGAAGAAGCTCTTTCGCCTCGACTTCGGTCATGCCGACAAACTCCGACGGGGCGATCGGTTTCTGTTCCTCCAACATGACGCGCAGGAAGAACGACGCGTGCGCCAACCCGTAGAACGCGTGCTCGCGCATTTCCGCGTCCAGC
>NW_020271291.1:0-4041 GCF_002803265.2 Melanaphis sacchari
ATCAAGAACGTTTTCCGACAGCGACATTAGATGATGTTAAAAAAAAAATTTAATTCTTTACGCACAAATTATAGAAAAGAATTAAAAAAAGTAAATGATTCGTATAAATCTGGAGCTGGTTTAGAAGACATTTATCAGTCACACTTGTGATATTTTAATGAAATGCATTTTCTCCGGGACCAAGAAACACCAGCATAATCACGAAGCACTTAACAAATCCGTCTACCACCAAAAGTCGCAAATACAAGCAATGTTGATGATAAAATAGACGAAATCACTGAAACTGTAGGAGAGGTATGAAAATTATTAATATTATAATATTTAATTATTTGAATTACATTTTTATTATTTATTTTATAAATAATAATAATAATAATAATAATTATTATTATTTATTATTAATTTTTTTATTTACATTTTATTTTAAACATAATTATTTTGCCACGGTACAGTCCCTTCGTTACTAAAATACATAGAATACATGTCTCTGATTTCTTTAGCTCTATCCGAAGTATTTCTGCTGGTAGTAGTTTGTAATGTTAATAATTGATGATTTGAATTCCGCCATGCTCCGTTATGCATTTCACCTGTCTCGTGATTATCGAAATCTACAGAACCTTGACCAATATATGTTTTTGAGTTTTTTGATCTTAAATAATTATGTATATGACAACAAGTTAAAACAATAGTTTGTGCTTTTTCTGGAGATAAAAGTATATCCTTTTGTAATACACCAAATCTAGATACAAGTATACCAAACGCATTTTCAACAATACGCCGCGCTCGACTAAGTCTATAATTAAATAATCGTTGTTCTTCAGTTAAATTATTTCCTACACGGCTATAAGGCTTTAACAAATTTTGAGTCATAGCAAAAGCGCCATCGGCGACAAAAACGTATGGAAGAATCTTATTACTGCGTCGCACTTGTTGAGGTTCAGGAATGTTAAGTAATTGATTTCCCATCATTTTTCCAAAATCTGAGTGGCCTAATACTCCGCCGTCAGATATTCTTCCGTTTAATCCTACGTCTACCATCAAAAACTCATAATTAGCGTTTACTAAAGCTAATAACACAATACTAAATGTATTTTTGTAGTTATAATAAAATGATCCAGAGTCTGGTGGTTTTTTTATTGTCACATGTTTTCCATCTATAGATCCCAGACAGTGTGGGAAATCCCACTTTTCTTCAAATTCATCAGCGATTGTTTTCCATTCATGTGAAGTTTTTGGCAACTAAAAATTAATAATAATTAATTAGGTTCTCAAATAAAAAATACTTAATTAGTTTTATACAAGATCATACATCATTTAGATTTTATTTTATTAATGAATTTGTTATTTTAGGATAATGATACAGATTTTCAAACTGTTAAAAATAAACCAGCTAAACGAAGTACAGATCAACGTGATGAACTTATATCATTAGCCTGTAAACGTTTGTGCGAACCGGAATGTGAAGAATTACAAATAGCTAAAACATGGGATAATGAATTATTAAAAATGAATAAATCTCAACAAATTTTCGCCAAAAAAGTGATAGCTGACATTTTATTTGAAGGACAATTGGGTACATTGAACCGTGATTCCATTCAAATCAATAGTATTTCAAGCAGAGTAAGTACTCCATACAGTTATACACCAGTTCCTACGCCAAGTCCGTCTTCGTGGGTTATGACAAGTGTAGCAGATCAAAACTACTCTATTCAAACACAAATTGAACCATCTGGGAACATAAATACGGCAACTGCGTTTATCAATTCATTTCAACCATAATTTTTTTAATTTTAATTTCATTGTTATTTTGTTCTATAAATTTATATATTTACGATACTTATAATATCTACTACCTACTAATAATAATATTCATTTATAATAAATAAACTTATGAATAAAAGCAATCTCTAACGCAACAACTAGTTATGTAATTTTACCAACATATATAATATGTAGCTTACCTTTATATAGTTTCGAAGACAATATATTAAAGCTTCACAAGTTTCAATCACAATTTTTCCAATGGATTGAGGAGATATCGCACTGATAAATTTCAGGTCCTCGAATGTGTTTCCGGTAGCCAAATAACGTAGAGTTATAGACAGTCTTTGACTTGCTGGTATAGCTTCTCGCATTGACGTATTTTGTTTTTTAATAAATGGATTCACCAAAGTTAAAATTTCATCGAAACATTCATCATCCATTCTTAAAAAATTTTTGAAATCATTTCTTTCAAAATTGCGCAACTCTGTTAATAGCTTTTCGTGAGTATATTGTTGTCTATTTTTCAACCCCTCTTTTGACCAGGTTCTTCGTTGTTTTTTTACCTTTTTTGGTTTTTTTTTTTTCATCAAGTGACAAGGCAAGAGCAATAGCAATTATCGCGTTCTCTTCGCTAGATATTTTGACCGAAACTGAACAATATATTGAATTGAAACATTTATTGATGTAAATATTGAGCAATAATATTGATCGTGTGAATGCAAAAGAAATTGAAACATTTATTGAAATATTTATTGATTTAAATATTGAGCAATAATATTGATCGTGTATGGGGGCCGCTTAAACATATTACTTGGAGATTTTAACGCTAACTACGTTAAGAACCTCTCTCAGTTCTTCAATAGAGAAAATTATAATACTTAAAATAATAGGTATTTATACTAAGTAGTAAATAAAGTACAAAAAAAGTACAAAATACTGTGAAGATTTGATTTTAAGATTAGAAAGTGGCAGTGCTGGCAAAACGAACCTGTAATGTACTCTATCATATAAAAATGCGCTCCGCAATTGATCTACAGCAAGAACTATAAATTGTGCCAGGAGCGATGAAAATGCAGTTTATTTGAATTTACTAATGAAAGTCATTCTATCAAATTAATATTTAAAAGTTGATTAAAGACAAAACTGCGATTGTTTTAATCAATTTGTGAACTAAGATAGACATTTAGATAGGTAATAATATATAGTGTCAAGTGTGATAACTCATAATCAAATATATATTTTATTCCTTAGTTTTTTTTTTTAATTTTATATCTATACTCTTATGGTAAAAGTATAATTTTTTATAAGTAAATCGTCTAGCAAATAACCTAACCACTTGTATTCTTATTACATAAATGTTTCTAAAAACAATCTGTTATATATTTTATAATAGTAAAGCACAGTTAATATTCTAGTAATAAACTACCGACAATTTTCTAGTAGTAAGCTACTAACAATTTTCTAGTAGTAAGCTAATTATTTGTAGTTAACTATTAAAACTTCTTAGTAGCTTGTCTAAAAAAACTAATATGGATTTTTATTAGTTCATTTTTTTTTAATAGTTTAAAGTAGTTCTTTTTTCTAAGTACGATCCAAACACGGTTCAGTCGATCGAACGGACCAGACACCAAATAAAGTTTAAAAACAGTTCAAAATAAAATTAGAACTCACCATGCACCTATCGGTCTATTTAACCGACCTCACACCCTGAAATTGTTACTCGGGTACATTGATATTATCATAAATATGGTTATTTTTAGCATTCATTAAGAATTACTAAATATTTCGATCAAAATAACATTAAAAACCGGCTCTATACAACTCAAGATATATTACTCCTCTACAAGTTTTATAATAAGTGTTTTTACTATAAAACCATTCATTTATTAGAAGTACAATTGCATATTTTACCGTAAAATTAGTTAAATTAGTAAATTATATATGTTAGGTTACAGCTAAATTAGGTACTCGGCATACACCGTACAACCTGTACATACCACCGACCCGCGCACGACACCACAGTACCACACATATGGATATTATATCGAAACATTTTTTCCGATACTTTTACATGGTATCGAATCGAAAGCTAATATCGATACCTACAAAATATCAAAACAAAATATCGATATTACAGATATTGATTAAAAAAAAGATATAAAGAGCAAATAATAAATATTAATATTTTATTATCACTGATCACTGTAGCCTGTAGGGATGGCAAAAAAAAAAAGAACACTGGTACACAACCAAAACATTAGTCATTAAAAGTAGTAC
>NW_020271291.1:9041-11560 GCF_002803265.2 Melanaphis sacchari
CTTCATCAGGCGTTTAAAACCGGCACCTTGAACAATATTGAATGGTCTTCGGTCCTTGCAAACAAAATAAAGTAAAGCCATTGTTGTTTTTGAATACAGTTGACCACCCTCTGAAACAAAATTAATTATATTTTGTGTAAATATCAAATATTAATTTGAAATATATTTGTTTCCCTAGTTTAGTCATGTTTAAAATAATTGAAAAAGAAATTATTTTGTTAATAACAAAAAAAATTAATATAACTATATTTTTTTAAATAAAAAATCTGTTTGTGCGAACCCTGCAATTATAGTAATATGAAAGTCTTATCATGTAATTTATTATATTTACCTTTATAGGCGCTAACACTTTTGAATGCTTCAACAATTGGCTGTCTCAATTGTGTTGACATATTAATTAATGGAACTGGATCATCTGCATCCTCCTATTGATTAAACATACACATTTTAATATAAAATAATATGTTATTTATTTAGTTTATTTTTGCATAATTAATTGGGATTGTATACATAATATCCATATGTATATAGTTATATAATGATCCATGAATACTCTATAATGCAGCGGCACGTAACACTCTAACTAGAGTGGGTAACTACTAATTAATAACTACTAACTACTAACTACTAGTAACTACCAACTGGGTAGGGTAAACAAAACACAATATTATAAAAAATAATTACTATTATTTTTACCTCTTCTATTTGTGTCTCAGTACATTGCACTGGCGGCTGAATATTGATTGATAAATACGATGATGAAATACTCGGAGCGAGATGATCACTAAGATTTCAAGAAAACATTTTATTGAAATTTATTTAAAATGCATAATCATAATTTTCCAAATAAAATTAACATAACTTATCATTACCTTTGAGGCACACTACTAGATAACGTAGTTTGATTACTTTGAAGTTTCCTAAGCTCTTCAGCTGTTTTTGGAACATTTGGATGTTTTAGTAGATGTTTCTGTAAATTAGTCGTGTTCCCACTATACTTTACTTCCTGGCTACACAATTTGCATTTGGCCGTAACATTATTTATTTTGCTGAAGCATATCCACGCCTTGCTCCTGGGAGGCGACATGTTTCTAAAATATATTTTAAATATGGTCTATGGACATATTCAAAAAACCAAATATCACAATTCACATATTCACGTAAATCACATATCACATATCTGATATCAGAAAAATAGTCTATGTTAATAAAAGTCAAGGTTTATAGATACTAAAGGTTGCCTCATAGTCATGTAAACAAACTCAAACCCCCTGTACCATTCCCGACCTAGTGACGTCATTGTCGTACAACATCGGCGGCGGCCTGCCCGAGGCTCCATATTCTATATGTATTTCGTCGTACAATTTACACAATTTCTCTCTAGAAATTTTTTTTTCGAGTTAACCATTAGAATATATTTTAAGCCATCTATATAATATAATATTATACGCATTTTCTATTTTTATACATGATAATAGCCTTTTTTTTTTTTACAATACCTAATAATATTTAATGATATTTTGTTATTATATGTGTAATATATTATTATAAAGAATAAATTACATCAGCCATATTTACTAAGTCAAATAGTGTTTAAAAAGTACCGTGTGTGACTATAAAGGAATACCTAATACGTTTAATTTGTAATATAATATAAAATAATAAAAACATTATCTTAAAAATAATATTTTATTTTTTATTTTATTAAATGAGAAAAAATCAGTCATGGTATGGTACATTTCAATAATTTATAATGACAATGCATAAAATAACAAAAGAATATTAATTGATATTTTTTACAGACTATAATTATAAAATCCTACTAATAATACAAATTATTTTAAGATAGGATGTTTAACATAATTTTTAAGCCACAAATTATAAAAAATTCAGTCAAAGTAAGGTACATTTAAATTTGTTAAACTTAATAATAATAAAAATAATAATTGAAAAATATTTATCATAATACATATTTGTTAATGACTCGATAATAAAAAAAAAATTGTAACAGAATAGTAAATTTAAAATTAGTGTTAGGTACATAATAATAAGTATAAAGTTCTGATAAAAATAAAATATTAAAATTTAACAACCGATATTATGCTTTATGTCATCAGCCTTTTAAGTTTTTTCATTTTCTGTAATTGTGCTTTTGCTTTTCGTTTTTTAATTAATAAGTTTGAATGTTGGTTTAAGTATCTCATTCTAATAAAAACTCTTTGTTTGATGTATGTTTGAATTACAGGTTTGTATTTTTCCTCAATTTCCATTTGACGGATAATTTTATTGGTCAGATATTTTACAACTCCAAGCCTTTTAGGGATTTGATTTTTTGTTATTTTTTTAAACAGCCTTTCTATTCTAATAACTTGATTTTTGAAATCTTGACTAGGTGCAATTAAACCACCATAAGATAAATGATGTATCCATGTTGGTATTTGATAGTCATGCTCTAGTGGGCTTTCTAAATTACATTTTGTTGTAGTCGAACCAAGTTCTGGAAACTGTATTTTAAATTT
>NW_020271292.1:0-10862 GCF_002803265.2 Melanaphis sacchari
GTCCTGCCCGGGGCGCCGCCTCACCTCGGGCGCCATAATGAGTGACCACCGCGGCCAGAGCCCAATGGATTATCACCTGAGTCAAACCCCTTCTACTAAGGCGGTACTCACACAACCCCACGAGTCCTTCCTCAAGTGTGCCTTTCTCGTTGCAGCGAGCGCGTGTCCTCGGGGAGTCCACGCGGTCGTGCGCCTCGGGTTCGGCACCCCCGGAGCGTCGAGGCGCTATTAGCAAGTCGACTCGACGGGGCTTACTCCGAGTCCCGTGGTACAAGGTTCGAATCCGGCGTTCAGGCCCTCACAACTGCCTTGTCCGCAAGCAAGTCGATCGGGGCACCGCTGTGTGTACCGCGACGACCCCTGTATAGCGCGTACGGTTTTTGCTCTTTATCGACAGATTGCCGTTTCTGCCGGTGCCTCTCTCGTATCAAGCCCCGAGCCGACTGAATACGTGCACGTTCTTCGCCCGAAGGGTCGTCTGGCCCCTATGGTTCGAGCTCTCGGTCTAGGCAAGAATTCATTCATATGGGTGAGAGGGCACCCAATTCGCCTCGCGGGATATCCCGTCCTACCTCCGTGAGAAGGCGGTCACCTAATTCGTCCTGCGAGGTATCCCGTCCCTCACTCCCGGCTAGGCGGGTCTTAGTACGGAGGGCGTTCGACGATCCTGTGGGGGCGCTGTCTTAGGGCCCTTTGATCCGGCTATCGGGTCTTACTTCGCCTGCCACTATCCGGTATTTCGCAGGCTTTCGCCCCGCTGCCATCGATGACAGCAACGGTCGTTCTGGCTAGGCCCACTCGGACGATTTGTGCCCGCGTGGTTAGGGGAAACTGTCCCCATGTCTCTGGCAGTGCGTCGTGCCCTGCACGTACGCCCTCTAGCCACACGCCCGTCCGCTATGGTTTTTAAAATTAGGGGTCCGATTCGTGCCCGCAGGGTCGTCCTACGTCTTCACATTCTAGGACTTCCCTGGAGAAGTTTTTGAACGCAAGGAACATGGCCTCCGTGGAGGTCATGGTATTGCAGTCGCACGGCCAGTCCACACCTTTTGCTTGCGTTGAAGCTGCGAGCTTGTTTCTTTCCTGGCTATATGCTGTGCAATCGAATAGCACATGCTCCGCGGTTTCCTCTGGAAGACCGCATCGACAACGTGCCTCGCCTCGGAGGTTGAAACGACAGAGCGACGAATTAAAATTTCCGTGTCCGGACATGAACTGCGAGATGTAGTGGTCCGGAACGAACCAGGGTTAGGTTAGGTTAGGTTAGGTTAGGTACCCCCCCCCCCCCCCGCCTTCGGGAGGCATGAGCATGCCATCGGGCGCGTCCCCAGGTTGCGGATAGGGGAACACTCTGTAGATATGCAGGGGAGCTGCGAAATAAGCCACACCCCCGGGGTGGACGAATAAGCAGTCGCGGACAAGCTCACCGCCGGGGCGTAAAAACCCCGGCACCCTTAAATTTTTCATGATGGAACAAAACCAAAGTGTTAAATCTACGGCTCCAGGGGGTTCGGATATCCCCCAGGAGACTACTCCACTGAATCAGCAAGGGAGTTCAGTGGGGTCGAGCAGCGATCTCAAGACCACCGGCGTTCCTTCACAGGCGTCGGTGGGCACTCACGTGAGTGTCCAGCGATGTGACCCAAACGACACGGAAACAGGACAATTGGAGAAAACGGAACGGCAACGGAAGACATTGGAAGTGGAGAAGACTACGCTGGCACAGAAGCTAAAGGAGGCGAGTAAATCACAAGTAGAAAGCGGAAATAAGAGAATAATCAATATAGCGGTCCTCAGCGAATCGGAGCTTTTGGATATGATAAAAGGATACGTGAATTTCATGACGGATTTCGCAAAAAATACGCGCAATGTCCATAAGGAACTCAAAGACACAATTACTAATACAGGATTAGTTTTAAACCAATACCTAAAGATTAAGAGTATAACATCAAGTGGTAAAAAGGTCAAAAATATTAGTACTCAGACAAAAGACATACCCATTGGCAATGCACAGCCAGAGACTACTCAGAGCAGGAAAACGAGTTCTAGAGACGTATCAACGGACACTCCATGTTGGTGGCCTACGATGCGGGATTTAGAACCTAAATTGAACCAAAAAGAGTCACGGATAACGAATCCAATCAAGCAGCAGTCACAACATCTCGAAAAAGAGAAAGAAAACGGAGAAGAGTTCACTGTAGTAAACCACAAAAAGAGCGTGACGAGACCGAAAGTAAGCCCATCTCCAAATAATAATTCAGAGACCGCTAAGCAAGTACGATGGCCTCGCCTGAGGAAACAAGCAGTCATTCTTGATCGATCCACGGGAAGTAAATCGTACGCAGATATGGTTAGACAAGTAAAGAAGATGGTTCAAGATGAAAATTTAGAGATCGATATAACGACGAGAAGATCAAAATCGGGAAACATTATACTTGAAACTCGGAATAGAGAACAAGCAGACTCCTTAGCGGAACTCCTTATAGGGAAGCTAGGAGACACAGGCATAAGACGTCCGGCACAGACAATCCCTCTATTTCTCATGGGTATTGAAGAGTCAGTAGATAAATCTGAACTTAGAGAGGCTTTGGAAGCCTTCGATGACGAGTTAAAAAGTATCAATAACATTGCTATACGAGAAAACAGTAGTGGACTAAGAACTGCAGTCATTCGTGTACCACGGAGAGCAGGGCGTAGGCTTATTGACGCTAAAAGAATTAAGATAGGGTGGGGCATGTGCAGAATAAAAGAGTTCGAT
Source organism: Melanaphis sacchari (assembly GCF_002803265.2). Lineage (NCBI taxonomy): Eukaryota > Metazoa > Arthropoda > Insecta > Hemiptera > Aphididae > Melanaphis > Melanaphis sacchari. Next base: position 2,759 of record NW_020271292.1, read on the forward strand.
ACGAGAGAGCAATCATGCAATAAATGCAGGGAAAAAGGTCATTTCGTTAAAGATTGCCTTGGAGCCGAAAGAAGAAAGTGTTTCAACTGCAAAGAGATGGGCCATCTAATTGCTAATTGCAAACAAGAAATTAAGAGAGATGACGCTAATAGCAGAAACGGGAGGCATACGAGAGCCACACTCTCGCAGTGCGAACCTAAGCAATGATAAGAATACTTCAAATTAACGTAGGGATGGGTCGGGCGTCACAAGGCCTGATGAAGCAATTGGCGGAAGAAATGAACGTTGATGTGATGGTGATTAAGAAACAGAAACGAAGGGGAAGACAATGCATGGTATCCGGATTCAACGGGTAGAGCAGCGGTGGCGGTGACCGACAAAGTACCAGTGGAAAACCCAGGCCGACCGGAAAGAGGCTTCAGGTGGGTCGAACTTTCAGGCATCCGCCTTTACAGCTGTTATTGGCCCCCCATTCTAGTTCAAGCATCATAGATTTCACCGACTTCATAGATAGACTTGAAACGAGCATAAAGGAAACAGCGCGGCCGGTGATTGTCGCCGGCGATTTCAACGCCAAATCTGGCTATTGGGGTAGCAAAAAGGAAGACGCCCGTGGCGTTTTACTTACTGATTGGATGGCGTCATTGAATCTGGCAGTGTGTAATAGAGGAAACAAACCTACCTTTGTTCGGGGAGACTCAGAGTCACACATAGACATAACTTTTGCATCGAACAGCCTTGTCAACAGCGTAAGTAATTGGAGAATTCTCGATAAGGAGTCACTCAGTCTACACCAATACATAACATTCGACATAACAGGAAAATTAAAAGAGAAACATCATCAAAAAACAGGACCAAGATGGAGCTGGAGGAAACTGGATGACAACAAACTGAAGGCTTTCATTGAGAGAACCACTCTTACAGCAGAAAATCATGCGCGGTCGGGGGCCGAAAAAATTGGTTAATTACCTGGAAGAGGCCTGCAATAACAGCATGCCGAAAGGAACTTATAGGGGAAAAAAGAAACCGTTACACTGGTGGACGACGGAGATAGCAGAGTTGAGAAAAAAGTGTTTAGGTGCTCGTAGAAAACTAAAACGGGCGATCAAAAGGAGCAACAATATCCAGGATAGTATTGAGCTCCAAAATTACAGAAACGCACAAAAAGAGCTGAAAAGGGAGATAGAGAGAAGCAAAGACAAAAGTTGGGAATTTTTATGCAAACAGGTAGATCTGGACCCATGGGGAATACCCTATAAAATAGTTACAAAGAAGTTAATCGGCAGAAAACCAATACCTGGAATCTCGGCTCCAGGGAGAATGGAGGCCATAGTAGACGAATTATTTCCTAATAAGAATGAAATAACATGGCATAGGACTCAAGAAAGTATAACATTCCCAGAAATTACACCTTCAGAAATAATAGAATGCGCCAAAAAAAATACCTTTGGGGAAAGCACCCGGCCCAGACAGCATTCCAGACGGGATTATTAAAAGGGTGGCAATTGAAAGTCCAATGGTTTTTGGTAATGTTTACAACTCTTGTTTAAAAGAAGCATATTTCCCAGAAGCATGGAAAGTAGCAAAATTAGTTCTTCTTAGGAAAGGAGACAAACCTTTAGATCAGCCAAAATCATATAGACCGATTTGCCTGTTAAACACAGTAGGAAAGTTTTTAGAAAGAGTAATCAAGAGTAGAATAGAACAGTATTTAAACACTTCTGAAGGTCTGAGCGAAAGACAATACGGCTTTCGGAAAGGGAGGTCCACGATAGATGCCATATCGAAGGCCATGGAGGTGGTAGATGCAGCGTCATCGGGGCCCCTACGCAGAAGAGAACTGTGCGCATTCGTGGCACTCGATGTCGCAAATGCGTTCAATTCGGCAAATTGGAATATTATAGATGGAGCACTTCGAAACAAAGGAATCCCGGATTACCTAAGAAACATTATACGAGATTACTTGAATAACAGATACTTACTTTATGGAGAAGGTGAGAAGAGGAAAGTAACATGTGGCGTACCACAGGGGTCGATCCTTGGACCGACTCTGTGGAACATTATGTACGACGACCTGTTACAAGTCGACTTGAACACACAATGTCTAGGATTGACGGGACACTCGTCGGCCGGGTTGGTAGCGTTCGCGGATGACGTCGCACTTATAGTGACTGGTCGCACGACAGATATACTGGAAGAAAGAGCAAATGAGGCGCTGGAAAAAGTCTCTACATGGATGAAGACGAATGACTTGAAATTGGCCGTAGATAAGACCGAATGCGTGATGTTAACGAAGAAGAGAGGGTACAAGGAACCAATATTCACACTCGATGGCACCGTAGTTCAACCAAAGGGGAGCCTCAGGTACCTAGGAATAGAGCTGAGCAAAAAACTTGGGTACGGTACGCATATCCAAGCAGCAGCAGTAAAAGCAGGGAAAACCGCGAGTGCCCTACAGCGAATTTTACCAAATGTAAAAGGCGCCAGACAATGCAAAAGGAAAATTATGGCCACAACGGTTCAAAATCAATTGCTATACGGAGCACAGATATGGGCGGGAGCTCTTGTATATGAAAAAAATATTAACACACTGCTTGGGCCACAAAGAAAAATTGCCTTACGGGTGGCCATGGCATACCGGACGGTATCTACGCATGCGATAATGGTGGTCGCAGGGATGATCCCGGTTCATCTACTGGCGAAAGAGAGACAGAAGATGTACAGAGATACCAAGGAAGGAAAAGAGGTAATCAAACAGGAGCAGCGAGCCAACACATATAAAGAATGGCAAAACGAATGGGACCAAGCGAAAAAGGGTAGATGGACGCACAGATTAATCCAGGACGTAAAGAAATGGACAACAAGAGGATTTGGTAATACAGACTATCATCTCACTCAAATGATAACTGGGCATGGGTGCTTCGGTTCCTATTTGTAGAAGTACAAAAAACGCCTAAGCCCGGAGTGTGTGGATTGCAAGGCCCCAGAAGATAGTGCAGAACACACGATATTCAGGTGCGACAGGTGGTGGAGAAAAAGAAGAGACCTGGAAGCGAAATTAGGAGAAGAATTCGAAGTGGACACGGCAATACGGGTAATGCTAAGGTCAAGAAACGAGTGGAAGGCGGTGAAGGCCTTCGTCAGCGATGTCCTAAAGACAAAAGAAGAGGAGGAAAGACAAATTCAAAAAGAAGTTTTTCGTAGAAATAGTTAACTATTAGTTAAGAATTCTTATGTTGTACACCGAAGGTGAAATTAGAAGGGATAGAGCCCTTCATTTCGATGTCAAATTTAATAATTTAATTTATGTTGCTGATATTATGTTTTGTTTTTTTTCAATAAATGATGTGGATAGGATAGAGGGAAGGACGGCTCAGTAGAGTGAAGTACCCCTCTATTCCTAGCGTCACGATACCGCACAAAAAGGTTCTGGCGAGCTAGCCAGTATTGGCGAGCATTGAAGACTAAGAGCTACTGGAAGACTACAGCTACTGAAGTCGCGAGCTACTGGAAGACTGGCGAGCTACTGGAAGACTGGCGAGCTACTGGAATTACTGGCGAGCTACTGGAAGAGCTCTGGCGAGCTACTGGAAGAGCACTGGCGAGCTACTGGAAGAGCTCGTGAACCCCGTCTTGGCAAACATCGACAGGTGGATGACCAGCCGAGGGCTAGAGCTCGCCCATCACAAGACGGAGGCGGTGATGCTCACCAAAAAGTGGGCTTACAATCAGCCGCAGCTGACCATCGGCTGTGTACCAATCGCAATCAGTAGCCATATCCGCTACCTCGGGGTCATTCTCGACACCAGACTTTCCTTCGGGAAGCATGTCGAGACGGTGGTTAGGTTAGGTTAGGTTAGGTTAGGTTAGGTTAGGTTAGGTTCAGTCCCATCCAGGGACTCAGTTAGGTTAGGTTAGGTTAGGTTAGTTCAGCGGTGGTTAGGTTAGTTCAACGGTCATCCTAAAGACCTAACCTTTTCGCGGACGACGTCGCGCTGGTGGCCCGAGCAGCGGACTCAATCGAACTGGAGCGTCTACTAGCGACATCAGCCCAGATCGTGAAGGACTGGCTTGTAGAAATCGGCCTAGCCCTCGCAGAGGATAAATGCGAGCTGATAATACTTCGTTCGGTGCATATTGCTAGCAGCACGGAGCGACGTTGCTCAATAGCTTCCTCTTTGTTGGCTTCGCCGCGCTGATTTGGCAATATCCGTGACAGCCTGCGCACGACGTTCCCTGCCTTGGCTGCTACAATCCTGGCGTGCTCGGTAAGTTCCACTTTTGGTCGATGTGCAAGCCCAGGTACTATGCAGTTCGTGGAAGGCACTTGATGTCCGCTGACCGTGATGTTGACGTCGTTGTGTGTCCTCGTTCTTGTGATAATCATGGCTTCGCACTTTTGCTCGGCGAGTGATAGGCCCACTTGCGTGAGCCACTTCGTGGACTTTCTGCGCCGAAGAGGTTGTGCCTATGGCTATGGGTCCTGGCTCTGGCGACTAGTGCGACGTCATCGGCAAAGCCAAATACTCGACTCCCGCTGGTAGTCGTCGAAGGAGCCGTCGTGGAAACATGTTCCACGAGTCGGCCTATGACGGACCCTTGCGGTACTCCGCCAGGTGACGTCGATTCTCGTCTCTTCGTCGCCTTCGCCGAAGCTGAGAGTGCGGTTCTCTAGGTAGCTCTCTATAATCCGTTGCATGTATACAGGGACTTCGCTTCTCGTGGCGACATCGCGATGGCTTCCAGGGCGGGTTGAATGCGTTCTTTATGTCAACGTGAGACGCCTATTTTTGTTTGACGTGGTGGGTCCTTCAGCGTATTTAGCGCGATGGTGGAGCGTCCTTTTCTAAACCGAACTGTCTATCGTGGAGGCCGTCGTTCGCGTCCGGAAGCTCCTCAACGGTTGTCGATACCTTCTCGAATAGCTTTTCCGAGACAGTCGAGCTGGTGTAATACGAGACGGTGCGTCGAGGGCTTGTCGCCTTTCTTATCAGGACCAGTTTGGCATTTTCCATGTTTTCCGGGAATGTTCCGTTCTCTGAAATAGATTGTTGTAGGCTCAGGTAGTGCGTACGGTTCAGTAACACTATGCTTCTATTTGTCTCGTTTGATATCCCGTCGGACGGGGCGATTTTTGTTTGAGGCTCTGGCGGCGTTTTCCAGTTCCGCTGATCGATCTTCAGTTGGGTAGCCGCTCAGGTTTAAGGGCCAGTTACGTCGCCCATATAGGGTGTTGTAGAGATAGGCGTCAACGATTTGGCGCAGCCTGCCTGGAAGTGTCTAGCTCTGGGATTGGAGGTGGTCTGATCAGTTGTCCATAACCAGCTTGTACGGGAGCCCCACGTATCGTACTGAACTAGATCGCACAGGTCCCTCCACGCTGTCTCCTTTGCTCTTTTATTGCGTTCAAGTGCGCGTTTGGCCGCTTTTGCGTTTGCTTGCGCTTCCGTGCCTTGCTGATCCGTGCTTTTTCTCTCGTTGGAAGAAAACTCTTCGGAGGTGGTTTGCCGTGTTCGGAGCAGAACCTATTTCGGGCTCCGCGAGTGTGTATGAATTTCCTGGACCCCTTTCCGCTGGCCTGTTGGCGGCATCCGTTAATGGCCTCCGTGATTGCCACCGCGCTTTTGTTTGCGTCTGTACATTTATCTAGGATATGGGAAGTGGTCGATTTGAGTAACGTCTCTGGATTTTCTGGCGTCGATCTTGTTTCACGCGTCTCTCAGTGCAAGGGGTCTGTTGTGGTTTCGAACAGGATACCAATAGTGATCTCACTCAGTGACTCTGTCGAACCTTCCACTTGGTCATGCTCTGGGCCGTGCAGGGTGTTGCTATGGTCAAGTCGATGATAGATCCCTTTTGGTGGGTGCGCTCCTGCCTTTGTTGCACGTCACCAGACCGGCGGAGTTGATCATATCCAACAGTATGTCGCCTCTTGTCGTTTCTCGGGCAGCCCCACTCGACGTGTTTTGCATTGAAGTCCCCTGTGAGGAGGATCTCCGGTCGCCTCGCTTCTTAATGACCTCTCGAGCCTGTTTACAAAGTCTCTGTATTCGTGGATGGTGGAGTTTGGAGACCAGTAGCACGAAGTACAGTCTCAGGCCGTGTACTTCCACCCACCTGAATCTGCTTCTCCCAGTCCCTCCTTGTCTAGTCTAGTTCTGCTGGTGTTTACTATCGCTGCCTTGCCCGTTGTCTGCATACCAGTTTGGGCCTCTTCTCTGTTATACTCACTGGTCAGTACGAAATCGACCGCCTCTTCTGCTGCGACTTGGTGCAGTAGGGCCTGAAGTTGCTTTGCAGCAGTTCAGGTTTATTGGAGGAACTTATGCATGTTGGTTTGGTTCGGGGCGTCCTCTGCATTCGCTGACTCCCTTCGCTCTGTTTGTGTTTTGTTTTCTTATTGGCCATTGCGTTTCGGTATGCGGTGCACGCTTGCCACTGCCTGGGTAGTGATCGGTTTTCTCGTTGGGTCTTTGGGCTTTGCTGGTGGCGACACGGTCCAACGCTTTGTGGTTCTCGCTTCCCGCAGAGGCTGCAGACTTTGGTGCGGTCGAGACCATTGCATGCATGCTTGGTGTGGCCGTACCCGAGACAGTGGAAACATCTTGTGGGGATTCTTTCAGTCTGACTCTGTAGATCCATCCAGAATCCTTTATGCGTCCTTCTTTATATGTTCAGCGCGTCGATGCTCTTTAGTCCTGACCGTGGCTCTTTTGGATCCCAGCGTAGGCCAGACGTATGTTCTTGACCTTGACCGACGTGTCCTGGGGCTAGTCCTAGGAGATTTCTGACGGAGGATTCTACTTCGGTGTCGGTTGTGACGCTGTCAAGGTCCTGAATTTCTATGTCGTCCGTACTTGACGAGTCCCCTTATATCTGCGCGGCTTCCCAACGGACTTCAGCACGCCTCTACTGATTCACTCTTTTGTGTCTCTCGTTTGAGTCTTATCAAAATATCTCCATTGCGGCTTTCCTTGGCCAGCGCCACTTGGGATCGATAGCGTCAATATCACTTTTTGTTTAATGGTCTTTGGATGACGCTGAACTAACCTTTTTCCGTGGTATCGAAGGGCGTAGGGTGGTACCAACGCGGTTATTTCACCCCATGTCCCATCATTATTGAACAAAACAATTTTACAAATTTAGATTGGCTGTTCAGGGCCGATCCCTGATTAGTACTCTATTGGTTTACAACGTTTATTTTGAAAAGGAGACTTACAGGACAATCCCCAGCGGTCTCCTCACAAGAACACGATATTAAACGATGAACATAACCTTCTTCTCTCTTCGCTTCTTTTTCCTCATGATGTCCTGGATCAAGTCTGCAATCAGGCCCAGTTCTCTTTCGAGGCGATCATCACCGGAATCAGATTTTCGGGGTTGGGGGTCGACTCAACTGTTATCTCCACTCCTTCTTCTTGTGTACGCATCGCAGTAGAAGATGGTGTGCTGCGTCGTCCTCGGGTCGCCGCAGAACCAGCACTCAACTTTCGATTTTACCGAATAGCTTCAGTCGGCAAGCAAAACATCCGTGGCCGGTCAACGCTTAGGTGAGGTGGGTTTGTTTCACCGTGGGCGAACATCAGGTAACGATGCCGGGATCAGGGTGTAAGTCATCTGCCCTTCTCGCTGTTGGTCCATCGCCTTTGCCAGGTGTCCACGATGTTTTCGTCTGGTGTTCTCCTTTCTGGGTGTCTTCTCGACTCGTGCATGGTTTTCCTCTCCTTGGCCAGCAGGTCCAGCGGTGCTATCCCGGTTATAACTCTGACTGCGTCTGTTGACGTGGTGCAGTATGCCGAGCCCTCTCAAGCGATACGCCTCCACCTTGTGAACTGCTAACCGTGGCGCTCTTCTCTGCCCATGTCGGTGAGCCGTACAGAAGGATGGGTGACCCGCATTATGCCGAGTTTGCGTTTGATCAAGCTTCGTGCACTGATGTTGGCATTATCCGAATAGCGCTGGACAACCTTATCGCGCACGCTGATGCATTTTACGTGAACCTCCATCACTGTCAGCACACCCTGGTACTTTATGCGCACGGTTACAGCGTGCCCGTTTATCCGTCACTGATGTCGTTGTGTGTCCCGAGTTTTGTAGTATCGGG
>NW_020271293.1:0-37420 GCF_002803265.2 Melanaphis sacchari
GCATCGCTTCAATAACTTCTTTCCTAGAATCTACCATTATAAAGATTAGGTTACATTAAATAGAATTGCCTTCACAATTTAGTTTAATACCGAAGCCTTTGTCAGCTAAACCTGATCACCAACCCCAGCTTAGAAAGGAATCCACTATCGTTAGTAATAAATGTATCACTTGACCGACCTCCATAGCATTTTTGATAGGAAACTTATGGCACCATTAGGTGTTATAGCAACAAGACATTTAATGGTATATGAACTCTTATATCTTGAGTACATACATACTCTTTGCTCTACAGTAGGCGGCTGCTCGACTTTAATTTCCGTACAGTCTATAATACAACGACAGTTGGATAGTTTTTTTTAAAAGCATAAGGAAAGAGTTGCTGAAATAGTATCTTTACTAGCCAAAATAACATGTTTAGTTTTTTTGGATAAAATAGAAAGTATATCAAAAAAAATCCTGCTGACAGTGGTACGATGAATCTTAAACATAACCCCAATAGCTGAAAAACTAATTCCAAGTTTTATTTTCATTAAAAGAAGAAGTTTATTGTAGTTGTTTAAAGTGCTATTAACACCTGTGTCTGGTAACATATTAACCAACATGTTAAATACAGCATAAGAAGTGCCTGTCAAATCTTTCAAAGAAAGTTCACTGTTAATAGATTCATAACCATGAAATTTTTCCACAGGATAAACAAAGAATTATAAGATTCAGAGCTAGGACCACAACATTTATCTTTAACATTTTGTTGTTGTTTAATTATAAAATTGGTTGAGTTGTTATAGAAGTACTAATGCAATTGTTATTCAAAAGCAACATTCAAATGAAAATGTTTTACATCCGTAACATCGGAAAGAGACTTGTGTTCCTATATCACATTAGTTAAGACTTGTTAATATTGAATGATTTAAATCCACTATCAATGGATTTGAATTAGCTTCAATAACGAAACAGTAGATTGCCCCACGTTACTACTTCGGTGGCAAAACGCTTGTATCTAGAGGATTGTTGAAGTTCATTATTTTTATTTTATATGTTGTTGGAAATATAGTAGGAACATATGCTGACTATTGGGATGTCTTATTGGTTTATTTCCAACAAATGATCACCACATATAACTGTAAGGCAGTTGATGTCCACGGTGTTCCATCATCACTGAAATACACACAGATACAATAGTATAAATGTAATAGTTGCATAAAACTAAAATTAACATTCTCGATGCTTACTTAATTCTTTAATACTTTGATCCACTTTTCCTTAAGCTTTTCGTGTTGTCTATTAGAAGTTAAACATTTTATGACCTGTTCTATTATAGTATTGCTACAATTGACAACACAACACATCTTTTGACCACTTTTTATTGTTACTCATTTTTAATTTAAACAATATAACTTGAAAGAATAAATGAAACAAATAAATGCACGTGATACTATTATTATGTGTAACAACGATAAACAACAATAGTCTGAAGTCAGATCTAACATCATAGATAAGTTAGGTAGGTACCTAACGTATCATACACATTTCATTCGTTGCTATCAATTAGTTCGTAAGTGGTCCACTACGGCGCGCGTTATTTCATGGTTTGCACGGCGTCTATAAAGGGTTAACTATTAGGTAGATCTTTAAAATAAATTTTTCATTGTTTTTAAGTAACTTAAGATATTTGGATTTTTATTTATTATGACTTACGCTATATGTATCATTAAGTTTCAACAAGGTATACATTTAAAATTATAACTTTATTAATTTTTATTAACCTGTTCAATAAAATAAAACAACAAAAAATAATATTTTTAATTAATAATATAACAACATATACTGTTTCACAAAATAAAATATATTATTTAACAGCTAATAACTTTTCAATAAAACAAAACAAAATAGAATAAAAAATAAAAATAAACTTATAACATGTTTAGTAAAATAAAACAAAACAAAATATTTAAAACTAACAATAAATCACATTTTATCACAATAGGTGTAGTCTTATAATTAGTAATCAGTCATCAAAGTTTACCTCATCAAGATCTGGATCATTGTCAAAAATGTCATTTGTTGCTTTTAATCCTGAATAAAAAATATGGAATGTAAGTGGTATTAATGGAAGGAGATCTAACAAATCTTTTTACTTCTCCTTTGAAATTAAAACTGGCCAGAATATTTTTTTTCAACATTCAAATCACCATATTTTCCACGACGCCTGAAACTTAATGATTTGAATGAGGCATCCTCTTCAAGTGTATTTTTATAATTATGCCTCTATCATATTTTCTATACTTTAGCCACTGCACATCATGCCATTTAAATGGCTCACGGTCTGTATTTATTTTATGTGCAACTAAAGGACCCTTCAATAGCTTAGTAAAATCTTGTGTCATTTCTATAACTTTAAACTTATTTTTTTTCCCAGTACTTCCAACAAGTTGATACCAATCATGTGGGTGGAATATAGGAACTTGAATTTTTTTTTTTTGTTTTTCTATTAGAGAATGGTCAACATCACATTTCATGTGTGTATGCCCCGGAACTAAAAATTTATGATTTATAATATTTACATTAGGCAACATCTGAATGATTTTGAGGAACATAGCTGATACATGAGAATTTTTATTCTGCCCACCACAAGTGTCAGAGTAAAATGTCAATTAATTACATTGTTTGGTGTGTTATTAATTAAGTGTTTAAATAAACAAGAAGCAATTTCATTAGCTCCTCTGCCAGGAACTGCCTCATGCCACATATAGTAAAATGATTGGTCATCAGTAAAGACCGGATTTTGCATAAAATGCATGTTGTTATTTTCAACATCATATACATGCAGTCAATGAGTGTCCACAAATCATTACTTGATTGATTAAATATCAAAATTTTATACTGCATATTTTTGCATATTCTGACGTTAATGCATGATCTGCATATTTTTGCATATTTTAACAAAAACCGTACAAATATACAAATAAAAACATAGATCATAGGTACGTTTATATAATATTATAATATCAAATATTTTACGTCTCAAAGAATATCTCAAAGGCTCCGTATAGAATTCAATTATATAAAGAAATGTTGCCAATTACACATTTACCACCGCAGCCAATAATTACCTGTTGGGGTACTTGGCTAGAGTCAGCCTTTTTTTACGCAGATCATTTTGAAGAGTTCAAAAATGTGATTGAAAACTTAGAAGATAATACAAAATGCATTCAAAATTGTAAATCAATTTTTAATAAATTTAATATAAAATATGATCTTGCTTACATTAAAGCAAATTTTTTATGTATCGTTGAAAGTATCAAAAAGCTTGAAACCTCTAATTTGTCTCTTGTAGACTCGTTAAAAATTTTAGAATAAGTGGAAAACTCTGTTAATGAACTTCCTACTAGTGCAAATAGTACAATAATTAAAACAAAATGTAAAAACGTTTTGAATAAAAATAAAGGATTAATGGTTTTAAAAGAAATTTCAAAAATACTTCAAGGTGACAGTGCTAATTTCGACGATTTATCTGTTCCAAATTATTCGCTGGATATAATAGCAAATTTTAAATATGCTCCAATCACCAGTGTTGATGTCGAACGTAGTTTTTCATCATACAAGTACATTCTTACAGATCGCCGTCATAATTTCACGGAAATAAACATGGAACATACTTTGATAACTTATTGTTTTTCAAATTAATAATTTACTACCTTCAATAAAATTGTTCGTACTTTTTTCCTATTTATATCAGTATATCACCAATGTATCTACTATTTAATTTTAATAAAATATTTTTTACAATATATCAATGTTTAAAAATTAAATTACAATTTAACAAAAAATTAAATTTTTGTACTATATTATACATGTAACTTTTTGTTTATGAAAAATGTAATAAAATTAATAAATAATTATCACTGCAAAATTAAAATCAAATATAAAATTGAAATTTTATTTTGCATGTTTTGCATTTTTTCCTTGCATATTTTGACTTTTTTTAGTGCATGTTTGCATGCATATTTTACAATTTAAAATGCATATAAATCCGGTCTTTAGTCATCAGCATTATTATGAATGGTTAAATTGAATGTCCATCGCTGTCTTTTATAAAATGCTACCGAAGACTGCAGATATGGCGTAGGTAAGCATTGCTGCAAATCAAATGAAAAATATTCCTTTTCAGGATTATTCTTGGAGATTTCTTTATCAATGGCTTTGCTGCTATAACCAAGATCTGCATTAAATTGATGAACATTTAAAGTATTTTTAGAAGTTATCAGCATATCTTCATTTTTGGATTCTTCTGCAGTTTTAATTTGCATTTGAAGAATATCACATTTGTGACATGTATCTACCTTAGTTTTTTTAAAACTTAACTTTAACTTATGAAATTCTCTTTCATATATAAATCTGGACACAGTATTACTATGATTATGATTATTCTTATACATTTGGTACATTATGTTTAAATTTAAATGACTCTGTAAGTACTTTTTGTCATTTTTTTTTCTGGTATAGTGACTTTCATGTGCAGGAAAAGAGTTAATGTGTGCAATAACTTCTGCTAGAGTATTTTCTGTGGTTTTATTTGCTGACGATTGTCTTCCACACTTATCTAGAGCTGAAATACCAGAAACACTTTCTAACTTGTTTTTGATAACAGACCTTATGAATCCTTCTTTTTCGTCCAATGTTTTACAAAAGCAATCTTTGCATACTGAATGGCGTTTTCCATTTATTTCAAAAAAATAATTTAAAGTTAAGTCTCTGGTTTTATTGCTATTAATACACCTAACACGAGAAGTTTTTTTATCAACAGAATTAATTAAGGAAGATATAAAATTAACTCTTTTTCCATGATCCCCTAAACTCCAGTATTCATTAAATATAGAACTTCTTATGTCATCAGTAAGAATCTCAATGCACTTTTTTCTACAAGATTTTAAAGGTTGCATTTGCCTTCCAGTCACTTCATTACCACTTGAATTCACATAAGGTAGCCCTCTGTTTAAATTGAGTGTTCTTTCTTTTCGGACAGCCCGAGACCACTTTTTTTATTGGACTTATCTGTCTCATCTTGTGTTAGTTGAATATAAAATTGTTGTACATTATCATTTATAGGCTCTGAATTTGTTATACTTTCAGTCTCAGAATTGGGGCAGTATGATTTATCTTTGAATAAATCATCATCAATAGAGTCATCCTCAGAAAATGAAAGAGTGCGTTTCTTACTTGTATTAGTTTTTATTATGTTCGTTGACACTGCATCTTCTGTATAAACCAAATCATCAATACTCTCAAAATCATTTTCCAGTAATATTGCTAATTCTGGTTCCAGAGGTAGCTCAGGAAAATCAAGTAATTGTACAATATTTGAATTTATCGTTCTGAATAAAACTTGTTCAGGTTCTGACAAATAGAATTAATTTGAATATTTTATTTTACTAAGCAGTAATAATATTATACAATATTTGATTCAAAGTAAGGATAAAATAGCTCTTAATACATTATACAAAAAATTTTGACATTATATTTTATAATATGCATCTAGCTTAATAATTTTCTTAATTTGTATAACATTACTTATTATAATTTTATTATTAAAGATTTAAAGATGAACATTAACATTATATTTTTACTTACTATTACTAATAATATTATTAAAATTATTACTACTGATAGCAACGCTAACCATTTTCTTACATCTTTGTGAACGTGTAGGCAACATTATAAAGTAATAGGTATTTTAAACAACATTTAAATAAAACTTAATAAAATTATAATAATTAATAATAAAGAAAATCATTAGGTGTGTTTTCATATTTTGTCTAATAGTCTATAGGAGATAATATAAGAAATAATTAAACACCAACTGTTATTTTGTTGATATCTAACTGATAAGATAATATTATTATAATCATTAATCAGTAATTTATATAAAAATAAAAGACAAAAGTCATTATTATTATAATAACTTAAATACCTGAAACATTTGAAAATCGGTAGGTACAAAAAGCATTAGATGACTTATGCTGTTTTGATCAATGTTAAATTATTTAAGTCTATGGTATAAAAATCTTAACTTGACTTAAGATTATAAGACCATTTTTAATTATTGATTTTATCTGATCCAAAATTCTTAACTAGACATACGTGTTTTGTACCTAATATAAAGTAACTTAAAATGTTTAAATCAAAACAAATTTCACTGATAGTGGGTTATAGTTTTGACCTACGTTATCTGTATCAACAAAATATAAAAATATAAAATATTTTGATTCTAATAATACCATAATCCAAAAATGTCAATTTTTGACTTAAGACATTTCTACCATACACCAAAGAATTTTTTTTTTTTTTAAAGTTTATTAAGGCTTCAACAACAAAGATTTTTAGTCAACATTTATTTAAAGTATAATAAGGGAGAGAGGTTTTACATATATTAAATTTGGTAGAATTTTATATAAAAGGGTATTTACAATGGGTGGTTTGATTTTATGCTAGTGAAGAATATACTGATTGCGGCCGTGTTCTCGTCTTTGAAGGCTTGGTGATGTGAAACAGGATTTTGGAGTATCTTGCGAGCTTTAGTGAATTTGGGGCAGATGATGACGATGTGTTCTATTGTTAAGGTTTCATTGCAAGTATCACATATTGGTGCGGGTTCTTTTTTGATTAGATAAATATGAGTTAGGCAAGAATGGCCTATTTTGGCTCGGGTGATGGTTACTTCATCTCTTCTTCTAGTGCCTGGAGAGTAGATTAACTTTTTAACGAATAATTTTACATTTCTCAATTTGTTGGAGGGGTAAATTTTCCCAAAAGTGTTGCCATTCCCCAATTATTTTCTGATGGATTATGCTTAAAGTTTCGAATGAGGATGATATGTTGATTTGAATGGATAGTGGAGATGTGGTGGCTTCGTAGACTGATGTGTCTGTTTTCTCATTCCCGGATATCCCAATGTGTGAGGGAACCCACATGAGGCATGTAGGGGTATATATTTCGTATATCATTTTCTGAATGTGTAGAATGATTTCATTTTTTGGATAGGGGTTAGAAATTGCATTGAGAGCGCTCTAAGTGTCACTGATAATGATGTGGCAGTTTTTTGAGTTTGAAGATGATATGATTAGTAGTGCTTGGTAAATAGCATGATTTCAGCTGTGAATATACTAGAGGATGGCGGTAGTTTAAAAAGGTGATTATTCTGATCTGTGATTACAGAAAAGCCCACTCTATTTATATTTTTGGAAGCATCTGTGTATATTTGTGTATAATCGGGGTACTGTAGGGATATTATTTCAGCAAAGAGGTTGCGTATAATTCGATTGTCTGTATTATGTTTGCTGTATTCGATCAATTGAGTATTGATTTTTGGTGACCAGAGCCATGGGAAGGATGGCCGAATTTTGTTTAGAGATTGAGATTGAAAGTCTAATTTATCACTGATTATTTTAAAGTTTTCGAGTATTGTGTTTCTAGAGGTTAACATATTGATGGGTAGAGGGTTGTTAATGATATTTTCGGTGATGTGGTCAGTCAGGATTTTGATTTTAGTCACATATTTTAGAATGTGACTTTGGCGTCTATAGTGTAGGGGGGTCTCCTGCGTAAAAAAGTATACTATCGACAGGACTCGTCCTGAAAGCTCCAATGGCCAAGCGTATGCCTTGGTTGTGGATAGGACCCAGAGAGTTAAGGTCTTTATTTTTTGCTGAATTGTAGATGATGTCTCCGTAATCAATTAGTGAGAGTATAAGAGCTTTATAAATTATAATAAGGCTCTTTGTATCGGATCCCCAGGTGCTATTTCCAAGTATTTTGATCGTCTTTAGTCTTGATTGACATTCAGTTTTTAATTTTTTAAGATGTGGTCGCCAGGTTAGTTTGCTGTCAAAAGTGAGACCTAGTATTCGGATACTATTTGTGAAATGGAGTTGAGTATTCATGAAGTTGATTGATGGATGAGGATCATTCCTTTTTTTGTTGAAGGTAATACACTGCGTTTTTGAAGGAGAGAAACTGAAACCGGTTTCTGAAGACCATTTGGAAAGAGATTCCAGAGCTTGTTGGAGGAGAAGTAAGGTTGTTTTAATTTGTGATCCACTGCAATAAATGCTGCAGTCGTCAGCGAAGAGCATACATTTTACAGAATTAGGAAGTCTTTTGCATATGTCGTTTATGGCTACCAGAAAAAGTGTGACACTGAGTACAGACCCTTGTGGGAGTCCATTTTCAATTGAGTGTGTAGATGAGATTTTGTCATAGATTTTCAAGTAAATTGTTCGGTTTGTTAGGAAGTTCTTTATAAAGTTGAGAAGGTTGCCATTAATTTACCATGAATGGAGTATTGTCAGAATTCTTTTTTTCCAGACGGTGTCGCACGCTTTTGAGCTATTGTGATAAGGTGTTGGTTGCGTCTGAATGCGGAGCAAATGTCCGTGTGTAGCGTAGATAAAGCATCTATTGTTGAGTGGTTTTTTCTAAAGCCACATTGTTCTTTGGAGATAAGTTTGGATGATTCTAGAGTCCAGATTAAGCGTTTATTTATTATTTTTTCAATTAGTTTGCTTAGGGTACTAATCAATGATATCGTATATAGTTTTTTAATGTCGAATTTGCTTTTGTTCGGTTTGGGGATGGGTAATTATATTTGCGTTTCGCCATTGATTTGGAAAAATCCCCTGGGTCCATATGGTATTATATATTTGGAGTAGGATTTTCAGCCCAATTTGTGGAAGATTTTTAATAAAAATGTTTGGAATGTTGTCCGGTCCAGGGCTTTTACTATTGCAGCTTTGGAGGGCTGAAAGTAGTTCTCATTTATCGAGGAATCTGTTGAAGTCTTCATTATTTGGATTGAAAGATGATGCAGGAATGTCAGGGGAGTATGCTTCTGAGGATGATGAAGTCGGGATTATAGTCCTCATCACTGTTGTTTTTATGAAAAAAAAGTGCGAACGATTCAGTGGCATTTTGTGTTGATATTATTTTTTTTTGATTGTATAGTGGGGTTTCAGATATGGTGTTGAATTTATTGCCTCTAATGGAGTTATTTTGTTCCATATTATACTTGAAGGTATTTTGTGTTTTATAGTTGAGGTAAAATTCTGCCAAGACTCAGTTTTGCTTTTTTTTGTGATAAAACGTGCTATAGCTCTGTTTTTTTTAAGCTGGATGTGGTCTATGGTAGATTTAGTTTTTTATATTTGTTGAGGCTCTTTTTATAGTTTTTAATAGTCTCTTGGCATTCTTTGTTCCACCACGGGACAGTCTTTTTGGTGTTCTGGTATGTTTTTAGTCCGATTGCAAGATTAGCTGCGTCTAGAATAATTTCAGATTGGTTTTCGTTTGTATTTAGATTGAATAGGTTTTGGGTTAGTTCATATTCGATTTTTTTCGAGAAGAGGACCCAGTTTGCATTTTTAAGGTTCAATTTTGTAGAATGTTTTTTTGAATTTATATGGTTATGATATTGGATCCCTATAGGCCAGTGATCGCTATCACTATATGCAGTGAGTACTTGCCAGTCGAATAATGTTGAGGAGTTTATATTTGTGATAGTTAGATCAATTGCAGAGAAGTTTCCATTTGAAACGTGTCTGGTTGGATCGTTATTGTTCAGTAGGATGAGTGTCTCATCTTCTAAAAATTCTTCGATAGTTTGTCCCCTATGATCTGTGTGAGTACATCCCCATGAGGTATTTCGGCTATTGAAGTCATCCAAAAGGATGTAGGGTTTAGGGAGCTGATTGATGATATTTTTTAAATGTTGTTTAGTAAAAGTTTTATTATCTGGAATGTATATATTGCATATACTTAAAGGTTTATGAAATTTAACTAGAGTAGCAATGACTTCATGTTCAGAGATAATTGGAATGTTTTCGCTGTCAATAGTGTCTTTAATGAAAGTGGCTACTCCTCCACTTGCCCTGAGGGCATTGTTTCTATTTTTAAAATGACCCTAGTAGTTTTTAATAGTTGCGCAGTGATTGTTTTTTAGGTTGGTTTCTTGAAAACATAATATAGCCGGTTGAATGTCGTGGATGATGCGGGGATGCCAACGGAACGTTTATAGAAACCGTTGATATTCCATTGAATGAATGATGTCATTGGGGAGATGATTTGAGTGGTGTGATATTGGTTGGATTGGTTCTAGTTGGAGGTAGAGGTGACTCTGAAGATATGGGTAGTGATTAGAATAGGAGATTAATTAATCTATGTATTTTTGATTTTATTTTTCTGTTCGTCATTAGTGGTTTTATTTTTTCAGCCGTATTGAGGACTTCAGTAGTCTTTGAACCGACATTATTAGACAGATCATGTATGTTTATATTTTTGTTCGAGAAGTTTTCAAGGATATATTTGAACGAGATAAGGGTAAGCGAGGAGTCTGTGTTCTGAAAGATAGCCATCGAAGGCTCAAGAAGGTCATCTAACGTTTCAACGTACCTCGTTGAAGAATTTGACCTATATCTCACTTTAGCTTTTTTCCAGGTTTGATTTTTTGAATTTGAGGTTTTTACAGAGCGTACATCTATGCCTAGTTCTGACGTATGAGGGGTCAGCGTAGGGGAGGGTGGTGATGACGAACATGTGGATTCATGGGCTGGCCTTTTGAAAATAGCTTGGTGAGACTGTGGGTCCGATATATCTGCGTTGTTATTATCTTCGGTGATTAGTGCCGTATTTATATTAGGTATCTGGCTATTATCCGGAGTTTTCTCGACAGTTTGTTGTGTTGAGTTGGCTAGATGTAAATCCAGAGTCGCATTGATACTATTGGTTTTTTCAACAATATGTTGTGAGAATGAAATATTGGTTGTTTGTTCATTAGAGATGTCCATATTTTCTATTGGGGAGAAGGGAGTGTAATTAGTCTTACATGAGGATGATACATGGTCAGTTTTTTTGCATAAAAATCAGGTTACAATGTCGTCCGTAATGAATATACAATATGAGGTATTATCTAGGTCAATAACGATCGATCCTGGAAGTTTTGGAAAATCCTTAGGAATATGTGCGAATTTGTCGAGTGGGAAACCAGCCTTGAGCACCGTGATTGGTGATGTTATTTTAATACCAAGTGTCCCTAGCGCTTCAATGATGTAGTTATTCGGTATAGCGGGATATACGTTAGATAGTATAATGCGTTTGCCGGGTTAATTAATTTTCGTATCGGTATTTCAATGCTATCTATGTATATGGCCGAGTGCTTATTAATAATGTCATTAGTTATCTGTTGATTTTTGAGGAAAACACAAAACTTGTTATTGGATATACGTGAAGCGGAGATTATGTTGGTTGCGACAGTGATATTACTGAGCGCAATTATGTACTGGATTTGTTTAATTCCGTCGATTGTGTTCATTACGATAGCTTGGTTCATTTTTGGCGTGAGAGAGTTGGCTGTTTCAGCGAAGCTTTTAGTTTGAGAACTGTTTATTGGGTAATTTGAAGCAGGTAGGGTGTTTTTGATATCATTGGAGGTGGAGTTGTCTTGAGGTGTGGAGGTTTTGGGAGAGTGGGTTAGAGATGAATGTTTGTACATTAATAATTTATCATTAAGAGATAGTTTATTAGTCGATGTATTAGGCATATTGGTAGTCATTGCGAATAAATGCAATTGTATATCGTAATTAATTCTAATTAGGTGGATAACTTATCGCGCTTAATAAAATCATATTACCGATGTCTCGTAGAGTAGAGTGGGAACACTTCTATCGGTAGATAAAAATGCGGTTGCGATAAGGTTACACACGTGTTACCCGGTCGGAAGTCTAACACGAACTGACCAAAGAATTGTCATTTTTCATTCAATAATCAATGTGAGTAATGTGACCATACAAATATATACCGTGTTGACGTGTTGTCGCCTTCTGTATTTTCTTTTTCTCTAATTAACTGCATTCATCAATTATGAAACGCGTTACGCGTTTATAAATCAGGTTATGAAAAGAGGAATAGGAAAAATAAACAATTGCTATTAAAAGTCGGATCTTTTTTAAATCAAACAAAAATTAATTTTTTCCCTGTGCCTAAGCATCAATTTCGGACAGAAGGTAAGTGTAATGGAAAAAAATATTTTTCATTACTTATTTGTTTGTTATTTTTTTTTTCTTATGCAGAAAGCAATTAAACAAATTTCCACAAAAAACTCAAGAAAATGAATGTGCTAGTTTTATTGATGACACAAATGGTAAAATTATTTATATTTTATTTATTTATTGAATACAATTCAAACTGAAACATTATTCTTAGAATATTAATTTTCATTCATTAGATAATTATTTGATTATTATTATTATTATTTTATGCAGAAAGCAATATTATTGGATGTCCAGAAGACACTCAAGACAGTGAGTTATATTGAAGACATAAATGGTAAAATTATATTTATTGTAATTGAATAATTTGTTAATTAATATTATTATTTTATGCTGAAAGTAATGTTATTTAGTGTTCAAAAAAACACTCAATAAAGTAAAACCTTAATCAATGTTTATAGTTTTGATTTTTTTTTTTTTTTAAGTTAAGAAACTTCTGAGCTGGACATAAATACTCAAAATTCACAATATTTTCAAGTTTTTAAGGACCCTATGGTAAATATTTATAAAATAATACAGTTTAATTATTTATTCAGTTATATACTTATTTTGTTTTAGGTTTGTACAATTTCAAACTTTATTCGTCCCTCAAGGAGTGATTCTGTTACAGCAAAAATTACTTTTTTTAACAAACATCCGATACAACCTTATGTACAATCAGGAAACAGGTAAAGTTGACTTTAAAAGAATATACTATAAACAACTGCCAAATGGTGAAATTGTTCAGAGAAAATGGGTGTCATATTGTATGCACACAAATTCTTTACATTGTTCTAGTTGCATGGCATATGAAGTGCATGGGAAGTATGGAGAAATTGAAACTAAATTTATATCTGGTTATAAAGTGGATATAAAAATGAATAAATGTTTATATCGTGATATATTAATCCATGAAAATTCAATTTTCCATAATAATTCTACAAATACAACTGTCCGTTTTAAGTTGAATAAAGATATTCAGTCTATATTAAATCGAGATGTTATGGCAAAAAGACCTCAACAAGTAGAAATCCGAAGACAAATATTAAAGCGTTTAAATGACATAGTTTTGTTTATTGGGCAACGGGGAATACCTTATCGTGGAAAGCATGAAGCTGCTCATTCAATGACTGACAATAGTTTAAACCATGGAAACTTTTTAGAACTTGTGAAACTTGTAGCAAAATATGATACTATCCTATCATGTTTATCATCTTAACATGTAGATAAATCAGTTAAACTAAGTAAAAAAAACAAAAACAAAAAAAACCGAGGATGTATGGTAACTTTTTTATCAAAACTTTTCGTAAATGAAAAGTTAATTAAGTCCATAGGAGCAGCTATTCAAGGAAAAATTGTTGAAGAAATTGTTTAATGTAAGAAATTTAGCATAATGATTGATAGTATTCAAGACGTGAGCACTATGGACCAGCTTGCAATTTGTGTTCGTTATATTTTTAACAGAATCGTACAAGAACGGTTACTAAGTTTGGTCATTTGTAAAGATTCTAGTGGTATAGCACTTTTTAAATTGTTGGAAAATAATTTGAAACATCATGGTCTATTACTTGAAGATATTGTGGCATGCTCTTTTGATGGAGCAGCTAACGTGAATGGAATATATCATGGTTTACAAGCATATTTAAAGAAAGTCAATCCAGATATTGTATATACTCACTGTATGGGCCATGTTATAAATTTGGTAATAAGCGAGTCTACAAATAATTTACAGTTGGCAGAAGATTTGTTTGGGTTAATTGAACAATCAGCAGTGTTCTTAACCGATTCTCATAAACGAATGACAACATGGATGAGTGTTACAGGAGAAAAACATTCTGTACATGGAAAACTCTATCGTTTACAAAAAATTGGTGCCACTAGGTGGTGGAGCAAAGAAAAAGCTTTGTCTTCTATCATGGATTTACAAATAATTGAAGATAACAATGAAGTTGAAAATAGTAAGTTTGTTACTTTCTTAGAGCTTTTAGTTGCAGTCTGCAAAGGTAACTTTAATATTCAGACTAAATACATGGCAAAATCTTTAATAACTAATTGGTCAAAATTTGAAACAATATTAATTGCTAATTTGTTGCTTGATATTTATGCAGTAACAAGTCCTATATCAGTTTATTTGCAAACTAAATCTAATAACTATTTATAAGCTTGGAATATGATATACAAAAGAAAATTGAAAAAAAAAAGAAATGAAAATTACATAAATTCTTTGTATACAAAATGCAAATCCTTTGCTGAAAATATTAATTTGATTTTGATGAAGAAGACCTGATAGATGTTCAAGAAGATTTTCCTATTAAGCGTATCCCCCCCCCAAAAAAAAAAAAAACATTATCTGAAGAAAAGTGTTCAGATGAAGTTAGAAATATAACTCCTTATTCAAAATTTAAGTCAGATGCTTATTTTGTTTTAGATAATATTCTTAATAGCATAAAATCACGATTTGTACCTAATGAAATGTTATTAAAAGATTTAAATTGGCTAGATCCTAAAACATTTTCTCTTATTGATGAACTTGAACAATTTCCCAAGGACTCATTGAACACGATATGTAATTTAGAAAATTTAAACCAAGAGATCATTGCAATTGAGTTAAAGCAGTTGGCTTGCCAATATAGCAATTTTGTACCAAATGTATCTGAAAATGATTTTCATAATAATAAATCTAAATCTGTTAACATATATTTTGATGAAGATGAAGATATTGAAGTTAAACCCACCGAACAAATTAAATATAAAAAATTCACTAAATGTCTTTACTGTGCATTCATTTTGCTCCAAGAGTTATCATATCAATCTAATTTATTTTGTAATTTGTTCACATTATATAAATTTGCGTTGCTATTACCATCAACACAGACTACCTGTGAAAGGATATTTTCCAAGCTAAAAATAATTAAAACTAAACTGCGGTCTTCTTTACACCAAGAACATCTTAATCCATTAATGCTAATGTCTATTAAAAAGGATATTTTTATTGATTCAGATAAATTAATTGATACAATAGCTTACTCATCTAATCAACTAAAAAAATTACTGATATAAAGAATATTAATTATACAATTTAAATTGTATTAAAAATATTAAGTTTTATTATATTATGAGGTATTCTATATTATTTATATTGTATATCATTTTTTTGAATAATAAATAATTAGTCTAACATAATTGTTTGCTTACTTTAAATAAGGTACCTTTAAAAAATTATAAAATTTTAAGTTATTACCTATAGGTAAGTACATTTATAATTTTATGAAATAATATTTTTGGGGGCCCTATTGAAGAATTGCATCCGGGGCCTTATGGGTACCAGGCCGACACTGGAGGTATACAAGTATAATATAAGTAGTAGGTATAATACAGAAATGGCGATAATTTGTGATATATGCGAAGAAGAGTTTTCAACAAAGTCTTCGTTGACAAGACATTTATTAAGAAAACACAATGTTACAAGTGAAGCCAAAAAAAAAAATTTTATCTACATGTATATCTTGCAATGAAACATTTTCCAAAAAAATATTGCTTATTGAACATTTAAATACAAAACATGGGATGTGTATTAAAGAAGAAAAAATCAATTTTTTAAATCTATCAGGTACCACCATGACATAATATGTATATTTTTTATTTAAACTGTTATACAATAATTAGGATATAGTGTTAAAATTTAAATTATACTAATACAAAAAGTCAAAATAATAATAATAGTAAATTAGATTTTCTATAACAAGTGAAAATATTTATCTATTTATTTATTAAATGTATTAAAATACATTCTATTACATTCTAGAACTTCAGAGCTGGTTAACAAATTATGAATTAAAACATAACTGTCAATATTCACACCAAACTGGGAATAGAATGTGTAATGATGGTCATAGAACTTATTATGAATGTAGTCGATCTGGAACCTATAAAGAAAAAGAAAATTCAAAAAGACTAATTAAATCACAAGGAACTAAAAAAAAATCAATTTAAATAATTGCATAAGTCATATTATATTATTCGAGCCCTTAAACCAAAACAATTGTAATATACGTAATATTTTATAAAGAACATTATGGACATGAAAATAATGAACTGCAGCACATTGGTTTACCAATTGAGGCGTGGCGAGGCACGTTAGTGCGGATATATAGTACGGATTGTATGAAGTAAACAGGAAAATAATTTAGTATACATTTAATAATATTTTAATCCTTGAAAGTCAAATTTATCTATATTTTTAAATTACTAATTTTAAATTTCAGGAGTTCTTGATGCTACTGGAATGTTAGAGGTAAATTATTTTTGTATAATTATAATGGATCCTAGACAAAAACATATGCTACAAAAATTTGGACAAGGAAAAGTAGTATGTCTTGACGGACTCATGGACTCAATGCATATGATTTTGAATAAGTAAATTTTAATGGCTATCGATGACTTTGGTTCAGGGTTTCCTTGTTGTTTTATGTATACTAATCTGAAAGATACAAAAGTATATACAGTTATGTTTTCAATTATTAATGATGTCTCAGGTATAATAAAACCACAAACTTTTATAACCGATATAGTTGAAACTTTCTATTCGGCATGGGAAACTGTAATGGGACCAGTTCCACATCGTATTTTTTGTTCATGGCATGTTGGCAAAGCTTGGCGACAAAAATTAAATAAAATTATTGGATCCACAGTTTATAAGTCATTGAAAATGCTTCAGACAATATCTAGTGAAACAGAATTTAAAAAACTTTTAAATATATTTACTACTGAAATGATAAATGATCCTAATACTAAAGATTTTGGAACATATTTTGAAAGAATGTATGGTAATAGAGCAAAATTTTGGGCATGTTGTTATAGAAAAGGATTGGGAATAAATTGTAATATGCATTTGGAATCGATGCATAAAACTATTAAATACCATTATTTAAATGGATGTAAAATTAGAAGGTTAGATAAAAGTATAATGACAATAAGACAATTCACACGCGATGAAAAACTAGAAAGAATGATCAAATTAACAAAGGGTAAATCTACAACAAGAATACAGGAAATAAAAAAAAAGACATACCACCAGTATTTCATTTAATTTAAAAATTACCCTTAAAGAAATTAATATATGGAGTGTACAAAGTGAACATACACTAGATGAATTGTATGTGGTAAAAAAAATGAATGATGATGTATGTTGTTCAAAATAACTTTTTTTCAACAAAATCAAAACGAAAAAAAAACTGAAACTGATTTGTTCAAACTATCTGGACTAGAGAGTAATGATCTACGGGATACCTTTTTAAATAAAAAATTTAAAATATTACAAGAAAAATATGTAGAACATTCATATTTTAAAGAACAATAAACCACAATTTAACGTTATTATTTTTTTTATTTTTTTTGTGTGACATTAGAATTATACATTTTAATTGATAAATCTGAATTCTGAATAATTATTAACTATTTTTTATGTACATTATTTTCAAAACAAATTTTAATATTTTTTTTATTCAATACGTTATTATTTTATTATAAATATTGGATATATATTATATACATAATTTTTTACCTTTTAGTTTTTTTAGAACATTGTATCCATTAGTAATATTTGTATACCTAATTTTTTGATTCAGTATTTCTATATTGCACGTTTTGTTTTATAAAAAATAATATTTTAAAATTTTTTAACATATTTTTAAATATAAAAATTAAAACTCTTACATTATTCTGTATAATTCTTTGATTTAGATTTTAGGTTAAAATTGATGAAGAGATAATGGATAAGAAATTTCAATTAATGATAACTACTGGCGCATGCGCAGAAAGGTCTTGGTTCAGTTCTGTGTTTAGACGCTCCTAAAATTCTTACATGTGCAATGATAATGCGAATAACTGATAAGATAGTGAATATCAAACCGGGGTCGTTATAAATACTATATACCTATTACGGCACCATAATATTGTTATCATTATGCAGTCGTTATCATTTTGTTGTTATCAAGCAAAAATCTGTTATCTAAAATATGCGCGGCAATTAGTATTTTGATTTTTGATGGCTGAAACCCAATTAATTTGATATTTAACTTTATACAATGTAAGTCGTATTTGCAATGAGATCTATTGCGGTATACAATGTCATTGATGCTATTAAGATAAGACCAGATAATTTATGACATGACATAATATGCAGTATTTCAAAACTGTTAAATATAATAGGTACTTCATTACAGTATAGTACTGTACTACTTCCATAGTACTATAAAAAATATCCGAATACAAAAATAAAAATAAAGAATTGTTGCAAAACTGGTATTTTATATTTTCCTAATAAATTAAAGAAGAAAAATCTTTCTTCAATTCACTTTAGTATGATTTACTTATATGAGTGAACCGTTTGCCTTCATTAATCATGAGTGACATCTTTCCGTGTGTTGCGAAGTCGACCAGTTCTTCCAGGTTGCCCCGGAGACACTCAGCCCCTTTATGTAACCGCGGGGTTGTCTCTTCCGGGCAGTAGTCCCGGATGACTCCGGGGGTCCTAACCGGGGCGCCGCCTCACCTCGGGCGCCATAATGAGTGACCGCCGCGGCCAGAGCCCGACGGATTATCGCCTCAGTCAAACCCCTTCTACTAAGGCGGTACTCCCACAACCACCACGAGTCCTTCCTCAAGTGTGCCTTTCCCGGTGCGGGCAAGCGCGAGACCTCGGTGAGTTCACGCGGTCGTGCGCCTCGGGTCCAGCACCCTCGGAGCGTCGAGGCGCTATTAGCAAGCCGACTCGACGGGGCTTACTCCGAGTCCCGTGGTACAAGGTTTGAACCCGGCGTTCAGGCCCTCGCAACTGCCTTGTCCGCAAGCAGGTCGATCGGGGCACCGCTGTGTGTACCGCGACGACCCCTTTATAGCGCGTACGGTTTTGATCTTTATCGACAGATTGCCGTTGCTGCCGGTGCCTCTCTCGTATCAAGCCCCGAGCCGGCTAAATACGTGCACGTGCTTCGCTCGACGGGTGGTCTGGCCCCTCTAGTTCGAGCTTTCGGTCTAGGCAAGAATTTGTTCATAGGGAGTATAATATAAAATCAACATTAACTAATGCTGAGATATATAATGCAAAAACAATTGGGGAGACAGATAATTTTGAGCTTTTTTTAAAACAAATAAATGTATTAGGTTTTGGATTTGTAAAAAGCAAAACAATAAAATATGATGGTAATTATTATTTGTATTTGAAATTACAAACAAGTATAGTGTTGTAAAGAATACTTTTAAAAATTATTTAAATAAATCCTCAAATAAATTTTTTTTTCAAGTATTTTTACCTAATCTAAACCTCTATTTTACAATACTTTTGGTTTTTAAAGTAGGTTTGTAATTAATAATATTTAATTTTTTTATTAAATAAATATTTATTGAATTTTAAAAACATAATTATTTAATAAAAACTAATTTATTTATTTATTTAATATTTAAAGTTCATCGACAATATAAATATATAATTATATACAATAACATATAATATTAATTTATTGAGCAGTTTATACAAAAAATTTAAGTCCACTGTTTTTATCCTTATTTCCAAAGTAACTAAGTTTAAAAATTTAAATATACCTATACTTATTTAAATAAACTTATAGAGGAAGCTTTTAAGTACAGATTCACCTTAGAACGTGGAGAAATTCTCATTAAGTTTATGAGTTGTCCATTCATCATAAAAGATCATATTATTATGAATGTGTTAATGGGCCAGAGAAAAAACCAAAAGACAATTATTTAACTGTAAGTAGAGATAAAATAATATTGACAATATCAGATATCATACATTGAATCATTGAGTAAAGAAGATAATAAAAGGGTATTATTTATATTTTTAGAATGATCATCCTACAGATACAAAAAAAAAGTTTCATTTACAAAGTACAAAAAAATATAATTGTACAGCAGTTTTGACAAGAATACAACTAATGTATTTCCCCGAATATGTAATAACAGAGTGTTCACTGACTAAATGGAGACTTAAAAAACAGGTAATATAAGTTTTTTAAATTGGAATTTGATATTAAAAGTGGTGTAAATAATGGAGTTGAATCTGAAAATAAATAATTAAAACATTATAAATTTTTTTAAATTTTAGATAC
This sequence comes from Melanaphis sacchari, assembly GCF_002803265.2. Lineage (NCBI taxonomy): Eukaryota > Metazoa > Arthropoda > Insecta > Hemiptera > Aphididae > Melanaphis > Melanaphis sacchari. The sequence goes on from NW_020271293.1 coordinate 20,205, forward strand.
TGAATTGTTTAAAAAAGGATATTGAAATGGGAAAACAAATTGTTACAAAAAATAAATATCTAATAAATGTTTCCTTACCGTCAGTACACAACCACGTAATAGAAACTTCTCTTTTAAATCTCCCAATAGATAAATCTGTTTGTAATGAAATATCAAGGTTGGTAAATAATGGATTTTCAAATGTAAAAATTGTTGAGTCAATGTTGAAAGATTTTGTTGAACGTTCTCATTTAAAACCATCAATTTTGTCACGAGCATTTTACCCAGATGAACGAACAATAAGAAATTTTATTATAAAATTCACATATTAAAAACATCAAAGCAAAATTGATCAAAATGCTCTTCAAATTAAAATTGAACAATGGAAAATATCTGAACCAACAGATAATTTTTATTTTCGACCATTTAGTGAAGAGGATGGAATTATAAAACAATTACTTTTTTGTCAACAAACAGAATGGCAAAGACACTTACTTAATCGATATGGTAATGTATGTTTTCTTGACGCAACATACAAAACTACAAAATATGCACTTCCATTATTCCTCCTTGTTGTAAAAACCAACATTAACTATTCTGTTGTTGCTTCATTTTTTGTCCAATGTGAAGATTTTTGGTCATCGATTTTCACCAAAATTGTATCATAGAATATTATCTGATGGGACTGTAACAAGACGAAAATGGTTATCATATTCTAAGTCAACTGAAAGTTTGTATTAAATGTATACTTTTTCCTGGAAAGGGTAAAAATGCTCCTAATAAAGCTTGGGTTATTGATGGTTATAAAAATTGGAGTACTTGTACTAACAAAATAGAAAATCATGAAAAAACTTCAGCACATATTTACTCTTCACTCACGCTTAAAATTCGACAATCATCTTTACCATTGGTACCATCTATAGCTACTAAAAAAAATGAAGAAGTTTTCGTGAATAGAGAAATTATCAAAGAGTTGATTGACATATCTCTATTTTAGGAAGACACAATATGGCTTTTAGAGGGCATAGGGAAAACTGGCAAAATAATAAGTGTGGCAATTTCAAAGATTTATGTTCTTTAATAACAAAATTTTCCCCTGCAATGGCGACTTATTTCAGTTCTCAAAAGCAAAAATATAAAATTAGCATCTGAACTAGTACTTAAATATTTAGTAAAATAGTATGTAAACTGCTTGGTTTAATATTCAAAATAAGATTTTGAAGATGCAAAAAAAAAAAATCATTTTGACCACTTTTAGGAGTATTGTGGAATAGGGTCGATATCATGTATTTTTAAAAGCGGCGGGTTTCCCGCCATTTAATTGTGACGTCACTCCGCATGTTCTATATCACCCGTGCGTCATGCGGTCATGCATTCGCGCTCAATATTGTTATTTGTAGACTGTTGTTTTCATGATTCATCAACATCTCCGACTTTGAATGTGCTTTAATTTAAACACTTTATTTTTTAACAATTTAATTTTTGTCATTTGATATTTATTTTAATAATTTTACACAATGGAAACAAACAAACTTAAAAATAGCGTTTATAAATACTGCTTTGTTCCACTTTGTAAAAACACAAGTGTAAGTACACCAGATAAAATATTCTTAAATGTGCCCGAATCCAAAAAATTGAGAAGAAACTGGTTGAAAGCTGCAAGACGTGACAAGAAGGATGTTTCTGATAAATCACACTTATCTTGCTGTGAAGATCATTTTGATGTATGTAAAAATATGTTAAGTATAAATTAATATTTTTATATAGATTAAAAGAATATGTAAAGTCAATTTTTAAGTATCTCCTAGATAAGTTTTATTTCTTGGCCATAATAAGGCTCTAAAATTGTATTAACAATTTTTAATTTAAATACTTCATAGAACAATATTTAATTATGTTTATCAAAAATAAATATAAATTAATAGAATTTATTTTTAAGTGTCAAAGTAAATGAGTGGATTGTTTTGCTTTTTTCAGATTGAAAATGATCTTGAAAATTATGTTCAATTTAAGTTAATGGGACTAAAAAGACTTATATTGAAAAAAGATGTCATTCCACATAAATTTGAATGTCAGTTGGATCGAAAAAGATCTTCTACTGTCTTAAATCGTCCATTATTTTTAAAAAAGAAAAGAAAATTAGATGTGGAAAATGCAGTTAAAGAATATAGTTTAAATAAAAGTGAAGTTTTATAATTTTAACTAATTGTATACATTTTAGATTCAAATTGGAAACTTTTACAATAATTTATTGTTAATTATAGGTGGTAATATCTCTGAAGACATCTGTATTGATGATCAAAATAATACAATTGATTTAAAGCAAAAAGAATGTATGATGGATATTGTAAAAACTAGTGATGTTGGTGTACAAGTCAATATAAATAATTTAAGAAAAACAAGATCCAAAAAAATCCAATGCAAATTATCAGAGAATTCAACTAAGTTTAAAACAGTAGCTTCTTCACCTATTAAAGTAAACTCTTTAGAATCTTGTAATACTAAAAATTTATATGTAAAAGAAAACTATTGTTCAATCTCAGAATCTAGTGATAACAGTTCAGAAATATCAGATACTTTAGCTCTTTCTAGTTCTATCGAAAGTGAAAATTCATTTAACTTAGGTTTTGAATATGCTAATGAACGATTTAAAAAAATGGCTTATGAAGTAACTTTACATAACATTAGTAGTAATCCAAAAGCATATATAGGTCTCAATAAAGAATGGTATAAATGTAATTTAATTAAATTAATAAGTTCTCATATAGAACTTGAAGAGAGAAATATATTTATAACTTTAATGAAAATAAAATTGAACGATTCATTCAGAAGATTAGGAGATATGTTTGGGATATCTGAAAGTTTAGTCTGCAGACTATTTCATAACACTTTACCTAGACTTTCTGTTTTTTTTAAGCAATTTATATACTGGCCTAAAGAAAAATTAATAAAAGAACTTTTACCTATTCCTTTTCGTTATCGTTATTCATCTGTTCAATCTATTATAGATTGTTTAGAAATAGAAGTACCAAAACCATCAGATCCTATTAAACAAGCACTAACATGGTCAGATTATAAAAAATGTAACACATTAAAATATCTTATATCTTCAACTCCAGATGGATTTATTAATTTTATATCGGAAGGTTTTAATGGTAGATGTACTGATGTATTGATAGTAGAAAAAAGTAATTTTTTAAATCTTGTTCCTGAAAATACATCTGTAATGGCAGACCGTGGGTTTAAATGTATTGATGTGTTATTAAATAAAATAAATTGTGTTCTCATAAGGCCCCCTAGTGTTTCACAAAAATCTAAGTCAACAAAAGATGATGTCTTAGAAACTAAACGTATTGCTAGCCTTCGTATTCATATAGAACGTGTAATAGGACGATTAAGAGAATTTGAAACGTTGAAACCCCATGCACTTATTAACTGTCAATTATTATGTAATACTGATGAAATTATAACTATTGCATGTGGGTTAATAAATCTTCAACAACCAATTATAAAACAATAGTATTTAATAGTTTTTTTTTAATATAGATGTATTCTAATTTAAAATCATTGTAATCCTTGTTAATTTTTACAATAAATTATTATATTACAATGTAAAATGCTTTTAATATTTAATTTAATCTGCAATTTTATTACCTAGTATAATTTTGGAAAAATATTTTTTTCCCAAAATGTACAACATTTTTCAATTAAAGTATCACACATTTGTTTATCATAATCAATATTTATAATGGTAACTTTTTTATTCTTTTCAAATTCAGGGTCAGCAATAGCTAGTATTCCTTTCCACACCTCATGTATATGCATTTGAATTTGTATTTGAGATAGTACCTACAACATACATAATTTAATAAAATAATAATAATTAGATAATTATTTACTGGTATATATTTTTAATATAAATAAACCTTTGGCTTTACAACTCCATTATCTACATAATTTAATAATGTAGAATGAGTTGTAGGACATTTTACTTCTAAAACAAAGTCTTCTCCTAGACCATCAGCTGATGCTCCTAATATTGGATAGTTTTTATCAATTAGTAATCCAGTTTTTTTAATTTTATAACCTACAAGTATTTTTACTTGTTTTATAACCTGAAACATAAATAATATTTTTTAGTGTAATGAAAAATAAACAAATTACAGAATACTACTTACATTTTTAAATATTAGACTAACCTGTTCTTCCAAATGTATTCCTCTGTTCATTGCTTTAGATAATTTTATCTTTGAGATCCCCAAAATTTGTTTAACCAGAGTACCATCTGTTGTACTACATTTAGATGCTTCATATACCTTGGATGCAGTAATCCGTCCATATCGCATTTCAAACCAACTATTATTGTTGGATTGATCTTGTGTTCCTCTTTCTATTTTCTGTAATATTCCACTATTTGATTGTATAACACTTTTGATAAAATTAATAAATTCTGAACATTTGACAACTGAATATAAAAAAAATAAAAATTATAAGGTTATATTGTTTTTAACATAATTAACTAACTAGTTAGTTAATAATGGTTTTTATGTGATAAAATTAAATGTTCAAAATCTTAAAATAAATGTGCCTATTACCTGTATTAAGTTGTTGTTGTGTTCTGAAATTCGACATTAATCTATGAATAGATAAATTTGATATTTCACTCAAACAATAGTTGTACTGGCCTAATTGACAATTTATATTATTTTTTCTTCCCAAATCTATTACATCTTCAAAAAATTTTGTAACAATTACTTTATTAGTAGATTGATTTTTTACATTTTTTGGTGGAAATAGGTCTTTAGTGTTCATAAACTTAATACTTGTTCCTATACCAGATAGCTTTGGTTTTTTCCAATAACAATCAACTGACGTTACTGATGACTCTTCACTTTTTCTATGTAAATACATAAGAAATGCTAAGCTATGTTTACATCCACCTAAAAGTTTAATAAGAAAGAATAATTTTAAAAACTAGGTATAATTTTACATAAATATGTACTTTAACCATAATACTTAAAATGTATACTTTTAAATAATTAGGTATAATTAGTATTTATTAATATAAAATATGTTTTTTACCTAATGAAGCTGCACAGTCATCACAATTAACATCCACAATTTTCTCTTCCTCTTCATCCACAGTTAAAGCTACTTTATAGTTTTTCTGTCTTACTCTATGTTCTGGACATATTTGACCTTTAACTAAACAAATATTTCCTTGGCGCAATAGTTTGACATATCCAATAGCTGAATCACCATAGCTTTCTCGTGTTGATCTATATATAATTAAGTAGGTACTTAATTTGAGTTTTGTACAATATTGAAATATAGCCACAAGTAGTAAGGAAGGTATTACCTATTGAAAATGTTATAAGTGTATAGTAAACTTACCTTTGGGCTTTTGATCCTCTAAGCTCAGGATCATTAAAACAATCACTGTTTTTTATATAATCATTAACCATGTATATATTTATTTTGGGTATATTACTAGCACAAGCTTTATCAAACAGTTTAGTTGACATTATAATTTTTAAGATAGAAAATAACTGTTTTATACCATAATGAATTGTTCACAAAAAAATAAAGATTTAATGTTATATAGAAAAACAATATTTTATCACTGCCACACATTAAAACAAAACATCAATAATTATTTTAAACGTTTAATCATCATACGGAATTTCAAGTAGGAATCTATTTTTAAAATCATTGTAATACTAATAGTGTTGACGTGGTGGTGAGTGGTGAGGCTAGCAGGGCCTTTGCTCGTGGCCTCGCAGCTCAAACCATGTACTTTTTTTAATATAAAAGGGCCTCGTAGTATATTTTGCTCAAGGACTCGCAAAAGCTAGCACCGGCCCTGAATACTTACTCATCTAGATTAAGTAACTATTTGTATTTCTATTCGCCATGGTCATTGCGACACTACTCCTAATAAATTAAATATTATTTGTTTTATACCTAATATTATATTATTATAATATATAGGTGTATATTTAAAATACCTACTATAAGTTATGAATAAATAGGTAGTTTAACACATCTACATCTTATATAATAATGCAGTCCATAAACACTAATTTTGTTATTATTAAGGGTTTTTTTTTGTTATGTTATATTATGTAACTAATCAGCCCCATCAAAAAATATTCCTGGATTCGCCACTGAATTTATATGCAGTAGAATAATATTATAATCGTATAAAAGTGACATCCTAGCACCTAACTGGGCTTAGGTTGCTTAAACAAGCAACTTGCTTTGCCGGATTGCCGAGTAAACAACGCCTCGCCGCGGTGCCGCGGCAGTCGTCATGCGGAGTGACGTCACGGAATAGACACGCCTACTTATTCCATACTACAGCCGCCCGCGACATTTCGAAAGCCAGTATATCCATAAAAATCCAAAAAAAAAAAAAAAAAAAAATACCATTCTCTATAATTTTTCACGTAGATTTAGAAAAGTATAGAAAAAAAAAATTGTTCAGATACTAATTAAACAACGTTCTCAATACTCATTTACTTCATGGCACCGACAGAATGCGTTGATTGATATAGTGTCAAATCATATAAAATTAAGTATATCTCTCACTATAAAAAATTCAAAGTTTTTCAGTATTGCCATAGATTCGACATTTGATGTCTCTCACCGAGAACAAATTTCTTTTGTGTTCAGATATGTAGATGAGGAAAAATGTAAAATTAAAGAGAGACTCTTAGCATTGAAGGATACTCCAAAAACTGGCAACGCCTTGTGTGAAATTTTCAAAGAAGTGTGTAAATTAAACAGTTTAGATTGGACTAATAATTTGGTTGGTCAATCTTACGACGGGGCCTTAAATATGAGGGGGCAATATAATGGATTACAACAATTAATACGTAATGAAAATCCTCAAGCAATATTTATCTGGTGTTTCAGTCATCGCTTAAATTTAATTTTCGCTGATGCAGTTAGTGAAATTAGCAGTAAATAGTTAGCAGTAAATTTCGTGCAGACGTATATGAAGAGCAACAAAAAAAAATTATCATGGACAGCAAATTCGTCGATTATAAAGAGTGTCCTGTACTAGATGGATGTCTCATAAATTTGCATTAGATGTTGTACTAAATACTTATGTTGCAATAGTTGAATGTTTAAATGTCATTCCCAATGAATCGGGATTCCCAATGAATCGGGTGACAAAAAAGCTGGTTCAGAAGCTGGAGGTTTTTTAAATTATTTTCAGTCAACAAGATTTGTCTATACAGCTTATAGTTTTAAAGTTCTGCTTCAAATTCTCGAGCCTGTATCAAGTTTGTTACAAAAAACAGATTTTGATTTGTTGGCTGCATCATTTTTAATAAAAAAAAAAATATGAAGAAATTGTTTCATATCGATCAGAGGAATCATTCAAAATTATTTTGGCTGAATCTGAAGCATTTATGGTTTCAATGCAAAATATTGAATTTCAGCCACTTCCAGAAAGTCATGCTAGAAAAAGAAAAATCATGTTCGATTAATAAGCACCAGATGAGACAATCAGTGACCCTATAGTTAATTTTCGTGTAAATACTTATTTTGTTTCTGTTGATCTCATTTTGTCTGAAATAAATAGACGATTTCTTGGCGATAATAATGAAAATGTAGAACAAATATCAATATTTAAAGATTTATCTTTTCTATCAAAAAAACGAATGAAAGAATTAAAAGCAAACCCAACCCAATTACCTAAAGATGCATTTTTAATGGTTTGTACAATTTATAAAAAATATTTAAAACCAGAAGTCATTTGTGATGAATATTTAAATTTCATTCAATGTTTGATGTTTTTCTTAAAAGTGATGAATTGCCAAAATATTTACATAGTGATAATGATATAGCTAAAAATTCAGATTCTGAATTAGAAACGGAAAATTATGATAACGATGTTGATGATGATAGTGATTCTTTAAAAAATGAAATTGAAAATCATGGAAGTTTGTTACCAGTATTCAGGTAAAAAAATCTTGTATTGTTATTTTTTATGTTTTGTTTTAATGTTCTTTTCTTCAATATGTTTACTGAGTTGTTTTAAATTACTTATTTATGTACAACTTTTTTACAGGGTTTTTATGCGCAATGGTCTTCATACACTATTTCTAAATATTTATATTCTGTTGAAGCTGTCTTTGACTTTGCCAGTTGGAAGTGTATCAACTAAAAGAAGTTTTTTAAAGTTGAAACTCGTCAAAACTAGACTACGATCTACAATGGGAAATAATCGATTAGAGGGACTAATGATTACGTCCTGTGAAAATGACATAAACATTAATTATGAAGAAGTTATTGAAAATTTTAGTAAAACTAGTCCATATTTATTTAAAGCTTTACATTAAAAATAAAAAGTGTTAACTGTATAATGTCATTACAAAATCTTATTTTTTTTTTAATTAATTTAAATTTTTGTATTTCATTGAGGATTAAATATGTTATATTTATAATGTATTGTATTAAAATGTAAAGGTAAAATCAGCCGATTTAGGACGTTTCGGGTTTCTGGTGTGGACATCTTAATTATTATTTTAAGTGAATTACACTTACAAATAACAGTTCAATAAAGTAACATTTTGTTTTTAAATAAAAAAAATGAGTGGGTGGGTGGGTTACTTTGGATTGTTGCATGTGCTCTCAAAATACCTCTGTGTGCCACTGATTAATATAATATTGTATATTCGCAATATTTGGTAATACTGGTATTATGTGTTTTCGGGGTAGAGAGGTCGAAGAACATCGTGCTCCTGGGTCTGGTGTTTCTACTCCGAGCAGCATTTCTACGACGAACGTTGTGCAATAGTATAGTATACATCAATAATTTTTATAAATCTTTTTTTTCTGCTTATATATAATTATTTTTTTTTTAATTATATTCGATCGACGTTTTAGAGACCGGTGAGTACAAGATTTATAATTTATGATGATTCTATATAATATCTATATTTTTTTAAATTTATTCGAGGGTTTGGAGACCGCTGTGTACAAGTTTTATCATTTACGATGACGTACTTGAGTATCTTGCGTAAATATTTATTTATATGGCCGTCATGAGTATACGGGTTAAAATCGGCATTTTTAGGCTGCCTTTAATTCGGAAACTCTTGTGTAATTTCATGAAAGCTTTGAATTTTTTTTTTTTCAAAACTTCTTTATGGCGTTCATGACATGATTGTCAGACGTCACCTAATATTTTTCCTTCGTGTTAATTTGTTGTATTCCGTTCTTAATTTTTAAAACAGTTTAGTATACCTACACATCATTCATTTTAATTAATTTTACTTTTAATTTAATATATACTCTGTTCCAAAAGAGAACGGTCACTTTTGCGCATACGACTGATGGCTGCAGCAGTACCAAGGCCAAATTTCTCCCACCTTGCTACACGACGTTTCACGAAGACGTTGCCGAGCTTTTACGATTACCGAAACGCGCGAAAGCCTGCGGCTGCTTTAGCAACTATTAATTACTAATTAGTAAGGCCAAGGCGCACGCACCCGCAGAATCGCGCAGAGCTGCACCCGTGATCGCACGCACTCCACCACGCGGCGCTCGACAATCCGCTTACGGGTAATTGGTGGGAGATGCGCAGCGACCAACGAAAACCGGTCGGCCAAAATGATCGTTCTCTTTTGGAACAGAGTATAATATATAATTTCTAAAAATAACTCATAACATTCGGAATTCCTAGGTTCCTGTATTATCAACGCTGATAACATACCGATAACAACGAATATAATAATGATAATCATACGTTAAACCAAAGTTTACTGTATAGTAATATATTTTACAATGCATTGTATACATGTATTATTTTTTTTTAGTATATATAAATACATACTAAAAAAATTAATTTTTTTACATTTTTACAAGTCCAATATGATCATATTAAACATGTTTTATATTACTAATCAAATCAACAACATCATAAGATATGTTTATGTTCATTCATTTCGTGTTACATATTTACAATGTATGCTATGTGCGCTTTATAGGTCCATAACTATGGTCAGAATTTGTATCATTTGTGAGAACGTCGGTTGTTTTGAAGGAGTTTCTTTGCAAAGGTAATTGTATTGTCATACACGCATGATATATAAATGATATAATGTCACTTTATTATTGTTCCAGCCGTATGTTCTCTGGGTTGATCACCCTGACAAAGAGTTACCTCGACGGCCGAAAGGCCCACTTGGCGATTGGAGACATGACACTCGACGACCTTAACAAAGGGTTGCCCGCAGGGCTCGGAGTTCGGACCGACCTCTGGAGGTACGCGGTCAACCCGCTCTTGTCCGGCGATCTTCCCCCCGGGACAGAGATAGTCGCATACGCGGACAATCTCGCGCTACTCATCTCCGGGAAACACCGTCCGGAGCTCACGGAACGCGCGAACGCGCTGCTAGAAATAGCGTCGAAGTAGTATGTATTTGTATGTTCACAGCACTTTTGGGCAGGGAGATTTTTAAAGTTTAAGGGGGAATATCCCGCTTGAGCTCATTTTCGTCTCCGTGTAACACAAAAACAGTTTATTTATATTGGTTACACTGTAATTTTAATCTTGTGCTCAATTTTTTTTCGTTTAACACAAAAACAGTTTATTGGTCACACTACAATTTTAAATTTAAAGTTTTTTCAAACTTTAAAATTAATAATCTAATCTAGTTCAGTTTAGGTTAGTGTTAAACCATCATTCGATCAAGACCTATTGCTTATTAAAAAGTTCTTTATTTTTTACAAAAATTAATTTTCAAAATTTTAGCAACAATTTTTGTTCACTAGTTTATACACAATATTTATTTTGAATTTATATCGTTTTGGCGCGTTATGTCTCATCGTTGTCGCGCCAAAGCGTTGCCACCGATGCGACGCGTATAGTTCACCTTTGGACCCAAGATATCGCCGCGACCTAGTTAGCCGTCAGCGCCGATCACCCGCCGCCACCGTTTTTTTTTTTTGTCGTAATTCAACCGTGTCCGAAACAGGTCTACGATCCGGTGTCCTGTCGCCGTTACATCGCCATCTTTGTCGTATTGTTGAGAACCGTTTTTACTCGTCCGAGTTGAGCGCCGCCAAGTACCGTGCCGTGCTCGCGATTTGTGTTCTTTTCGTTGGCTCGCTTGCCACCAAGGCTTTTTGTTTGGCTTGTGCCGTCGCCCGTCCGTGTTTTACGCAGTGTGACCCAAGCCGTGTTGTCTACCCACGTGGTTTCTCGCCCGTCCGTTTTACGCAGTGCGACCCGTACAGTGTACTCCCTTTATTGTCGCTATTCGCGTGTTCCAGTATTTGTTCGTCCATGACGTCGTTTTCCGTCGCGCGAAAACATTAACACGTTGACTGCCACGAGACCGCCGGCGTCCTAACACGAATATGTAATAGTGGAGCCATGGTATAAATAATAGAGCATTACTATAATGTTCGTGTGTGTATTTATAGATAGGAGAGTCCAATTGTAATTTTTATTATAGTGTTATAATCGGAAAGACCTGTATAATGCAAATTTAAAATAAAAATAGTTTGGTCGCCGGCGGTCAACTGGCGTGGTAATAATGTCTTATAACTATGACGCCAGATTGGTCGCCGGCGCCCATAATAAATGTATAAGAAATTATTATTGTTATTAATCGTTTATCGATCGCGACGCGTTCTTGTGCTCGTTTCATATTGTGCGTTCTTAATATTTTTATATTACGCGTATTATTTTTTATTACAATGGATCAACAACAGATCGAAGATGCACTTAGTGATTCAGATTTTTCATTTTCGGATGAAAGTGTTGATGACAGCGATGACGATCTTCTTTTTCAACTATCTGATAGTGATGATGAATTCGATGGTCACGAATCACTTCCAGTACAAATTAATGTGGATAATGATAATAATATATCATCAAACTGGTATCCTGTTACAGGTAATTACCAAAAATATTTTGTTTACGAAAACAATCGCACGTTACCTGAAGAATTACTGGTAAATAATGAACCATATGATTATTTTAAATTATTTCTTACTGACGATATACTTAACTGTATGGTTTTGGAAACTAATAGAAATGCTGAACAGTATCTAAAAAGTATTAGACTTTCGCGAAGTAGTAGATTCCATTCATGGGAACCCATAACATTAGAGGATATGACGAAATGTATTGGATTATTACTTTGGATGGGTGTTGTAAAATATCCGACCATTTCTGATTATTGGAGTAAGGCTGAACGATATGAAAATATTGTAGCTTCGAAAATAATGAGCAGAAATAAATTTGAACTAATATTACGATTCTGGCATTTTGCCGATAATGAAACAAGTGATAGATCCGATCGTTTGTACAAAATAAGGAATATTCTCGATAAAATTAATTTCAATTTTGATCATTTACTTACACCGGGAGAAATCATTGCTGTAGACGAGTCTATGATCCCTTTCAGAGGAAGATTAAAATTTCGGCAATACATTCCGAGCAAACGACATAAGTACGGTGTTAAACTATTTAAAGTATGTGATGTTAACGGTTTTACATTTAAAATAATTATTTATGAAGGAAAACAGTCTATTGCTGGTCAATCGTTAGGTGAAACAATCGTACTGTCGTTATGCGAAAAATATCTAGAAGAAGGTAGAACAGTTGTTACAGATAATTTTTATACTTCTGTTCCACTCGCTAAAAAACTTTTAAAGAAAAAAACACATTTAGTAGGAACACTAAGGAAAAATCGCCGTTACTTACCTAAAGAAGTAATTACAAAAAAAATAAAAAAAGGAGAAATTTTCGGAAAAGAAGACGAAGATGGAATAGTAGTATCTAAATTTAAAGATAAACGAGATATATTTTTACTATCTACACGTCACAAATTAGATATTGTAGACACGGGAAAACAATCTCGGAAAAAAGAAAATATTTTGAAGCCTGATGTCATTTTATTTTACAATTCAGGAAAAGCTGGTATTGATTTATCGGACCAACTCGCATCCTATTCTACTCCAGTCAGAAAAAGTATCCGTTGGTATCATAAAGTCATGACTGAGATATTACTTAATACTAGTGTTATTAATGCTCAAATCATGTATAACATGAAATATTACAACTCAAAAATGAATGTAAAACAATTTCGCGAGTCGTTAATTGATAAAATGCTTAACCTAAGACCTACCAGCCGGAAATTAGCACAAGAAATGTCCACACCTAAAACTACTGGAAATCAGAGAAGATCAGCAGCACCTAAACATAAAATTGAAGAAACAGAAGAGAAGTGTGCAAGAAATAGGAAACTACGAAAACGTTGTACAGAGTGTTATAAAAAAATATCACAAGAAAAAGGATTTAGGTAATAAAATTATTTGTTGCAATTTCAATTTAATTTTCTTCATGAAATAACTTAAAAACTAATAAAAAAATGTATTTGTATGTTTTAGAGAAGCATTAAATAAAACAAAAAAGGTCACTACGTTTTGCAGCACATGTCCATCAAACCCATTCATTTGTTTATCATGTTTTTCTGACCATAAATAATAATAGTTTTTGTAAAATATAGAATAAACTCGAAATACACTTAAAATTAAAAAATAACTTTGTTTTTTTTTTTGACTTATTTGTTTCTCTCTTGTGTACGCCATAGTGTTATTATTAAGTTTTTATCTGTACGCCATCAAAATATAGAATTTATTGAATACTATGAGAGGTTTGAACCGCCGGCAACCTAAGCGGCCCACGAAGAATAATTCAGTTTAGGTCGCCGGCAACCTAAGTGGCTCCACTTTAACACATCCATTTTAGGTCGCCGGCGGGCTCGTGGCAGTCAACGTGTTAAAAACTTGAATGGACGAGACCGTTTCGGCCCATTGCGTCTTATACCGTCAGCATATCGTGCCTTTGAGGAGGGGAGCGCGGTGTATACAAAATAAATCACGGTAAGAAATATAATCGTTACAATAAATATGACAAACATTTACAATAAGTACAATAATTACAAAAAAACATATTAATAAAAATATAGTGCTGATAATACGATTATAGCGTGACATTACATAACACCTAGGTGAAAAAAAAACAATCGCGGGTCGTTTTTAATCGTTATTGTGCACATAGTGAAGGTCGACGATCGAGTCTTCGCTCGTGTCGGTTGATGGACATCCAGACACATCCAGACTGTCTTATGAAGACGTGACTAACCCGGTTTAGGTAGGTACTAGTTAGGCACGAACGTGGTACTTCGGTTGTCGTGATTTGCCCTGGCCTCCTGGGCGTATATCGCAGCTGGCTCATCGTTTGTCGTAAGGAGGCTACTAGCACAGGTCCATGTCGCTAGCACCCCCATTTTGAATTTTGGATTCAAACCCAGAGCGATCGTTTGTGCTTTGTTAGTGCTTTAAACCCCGTCGTTTGTACTTTATCCCTTCCAGAGTTATTCGCAATTCATACAGGGGGGTGCCGGGAACATGCCAGCACCCCTCCCCCAATTTCGAATTTCGACTCCAAACAAACATTAATCGTTTGTGCTTCGTTAGTGCACGTTAGTGCTTTAAGCCCCGTCGTTAGTGCTTTTTCCTTTTCAAAGTTAATCGCATTTCCTACAGGGGGTGCTGAGTATGTATTAATTTGAGTCCAGTCCACAAATTTTTGTCTAAAAATCTTCAATATGATGAGGCAAAGATGATCCTTAGGTACATTCCAGTTAAATATCGTTGTTTTGGGGTTTAATACATTTTGTCTAAGTTTTAAATTTTTACAGTTATTACGTAAAAAAAGAAAATGTATTTTTTTCTAGTTTCAGATTTTTGCTTTATTCCACTAATAGCTTTATAGCTCAAATTAAATTCATTTCTACATATGATTTTATGATACGGAAAAATATCGATAATGTCTATTAAACCAGTGATAGATAAAACTGGAATTCTTCTTGTAAAAATTCTAAATAACTCACCTTAGTACCTTACTAATTATATAACTTAAATAATAATTATTTTGTACATATTTAATACTTATGAAATTAGCATGAGTTACCTATGAAATTTTATGCTTGTTTGAGTAAAGAAAAATAATGCATAACCAATAATACTTATACATACAGATTTTGTAGTTTTTTATAATATTATATACAGGAGATTAAATTAAAATGTGTATACTGAAGTGTAATAACTAATAATCCTTATATTTTTTTTTATTACTTATCTTAAATTTTTGAAAAAAATAAAAATAAAAATTTCAAAATAACTAGTTTTTCAAAATTAATTAATTTATAAATTAAGTTATATTAAATCAATTAATTATTCAGACAATAAAAAATTATTCAAATAATTTTCAAACACAATGCTAATTCAATATACAAATCAGTATATTCGATTTCTTTTTTTTCTAGTTATTTCTTTAGATAGTTCTATATTTATTTCATTTAGAGTGCTTTTCTATTTATTTCAAATACAAAAAGATTTAGAATTGTGAACTTAAAATACAATGCTAACTATTGTTTTTTAATACGTAAACATTTTAATTACAAAAATACCAACTATATGGTCCATATATCAACTAAGATAAAATAACTAAATATTATTTGAATAGTTATTTATAAAAATTAGTTGAGTAATTGTGAAATAATCATTCAAATAATTGTTTATTCGAATAAAATATAATCTAAATAACTATTTAAATAAAATTTTATTTGAATGATGTCCAACTCTGGCAAAATTGAAGTCTTAGAATGGGACTTCCCTAAAATGCAACATAAATTCAGATAACTAGTTGGATACCTAATAAACCTGACAAAGCATTTTATATAAGTACTTTGTGTATTAATCTGTTTCAATTAAGTTTTAATGTTGATATTATAAACATATTTTTTTTTTATTATTATTTTTGGCAAATCAATAGACATTTTTAAAACTATTTGGAAATATATTATAAAGTTGAAAAAAAAATGTAACATAATAGTATTTAGGTATTAACATTCATAAAATAAATCAATAAATTTATTAGATCAACAAAATTTATTAACTTTACTTTAAACTTAATTGATATATTAAAAAAATCTATTAACTTAACTCTTAATTTAATTAAACAAAAAATATTTAACTTAACTGAGTTCAAAAAATCATTAACTTTCTCAGCCTTGTTTTTTTACGATTCATTAAAATGCACACAACCATTTATAATTATTTATTTATTTTTTTTTAATTTTAGAATATTTGTACGTATTTTTTTTTTTTTTTACATGTCTTAAGTGGTATAAAATACATTAAAATTTGAAATATCTAATTATATTAAAGAAAATAAAATTATTTAAATAAATTATAACCTATGAAATAATTTTGAATAATATAAAATATAATGCAGTATACATTTTGTTTTATAATATTTTATTATTATATATAACATATTTTTCTTTGGATAATAATTTATTTTAATTATTTAATAAATATGTAATAATGTATTTAATTATTATTTATCGTTATACTCAATAATTAAAAAAATAAGTTCACATTAATTATTATTCATTAATTATTTTACATAGTTACATTATATCTTCTATCTATACTATATATATATTGTAAGGGTTTTCTTAGACCGCGCCAACGAGAAAACTACTGAACTGATTTGGCTGAAATTTAAATGATAGAGAATGTGGGGAGCGGGTTGTAGCATAAATTATGGACCAACTCCTGTGAAAGAGAGATTTAGTGACAAAACTTAGTTACACCGGTGGCGCTCTAGCAGATAAAAATAAAATATAAATATAATATAAATAATTAGTGACAGGCAAACGTTGTTTTGCTTAAATTTTTAAATTAAGTTGACCCGGCAAACTTAACGCCTTCAAATAAAGCTTAGATTGATAATAAAATTCAAGTATTCTTCATTGTAATGAATTAATATAGAAATCAATATATTGATTTTGATAAACAATGTTTTCGTTTGTTCTAAAAATAAAGAACTAGAAGATGTAGTTTTCCAACAGTGAAACCTGGCAACGTACATGTTCGTGCAGAAAACATGAAATTTAAATTATTCCACAGACTTCCACGCATTCGGCTCTGCGATTTATGATTGTCATCGCAAAAGCCCAATCTATCAGGAATCTGAATCCGCTAAACGATATGAAAGATCTGTTGAATTGGTGAATCTGTGGATAAGGACTTCCTTGAAATTGCCCTTGATGATCAGTTGATTTGTATTAGTATGTTCATCAGTTTTGACTGATAACGTACCAGCAATACGTAACTGAACGAAGTACACCGTA
>NW_020271294.1:0-12719 GCF_002803265.2 Melanaphis sacchari
TAGCCGCGTTCGGTGCATTATTGCCAGCACTGAGCGGCACGGTTGATGTTGGATCTCCTTTTCATAGTTGGCGTTGAAATGGGGCTGGGACATCACCACCATTTCATTGTCTTTAACGGCATTTTTTTTTTTAAGAAAATTTTGCATAAAATCGGCACTACGCTTTGACATTTTAATAAAATAATACAACTATACACGTGACACGTTTGATGTTGATTATCGACAGTTACAGCGGCTGTGTGCGTATTGTATCGTAACTATATGTCAACTAACAAATTATCATTACACAATAAATATCGTCAATAATAAAATAGATAGGTACTACATACAGCCAGACATTTTATTGCATCAAACAAGTTTAAATATTCGATTAGATTAGATTAGCTTTTTGACGGCGAACGATGAAAACGGAAACGGCCGAAACGCTATCGGCAAAACAATACATTTTATCGGCTGCCGAAAATAGATATAATAGAAAATCCACCAGTCTACGGGGGGGGCCATGTGCCCCCTTGGATCCGCGCCTGCAACCGAAAGCCTGGTAGATGAAGAGAGTATTTATTTGTAAAGTGAGTTTCGGAAATGAGTGCGATATCAATTCTTTTGTTTGAAGAGTAAGAAGAAGTTCATCTTTATGATTTCTAAGACCATTCGCATTCCACGAGAAGATCAGGAGAGAGCTGTCAGTATATGTATTAGTTGTTGTGTTTAACATTAAGAAGATTGGATAGATTTGAAATAACTGTTGTGAGGAGAGAGAGAAGAGGATTGATTATGCACTTAAAGTCATATATAAACTTAGTTAGTAAGTTTTCTATATTTACTGGGTTTTGGGTATTAGAGAAATTTTGCGGTGATGCATTACCTGTGGTGGCAGTTGCTTCTGCAAATGAGTATTTCAATTTGGTCCCTGGTGTTGGAGCTGCTGGTCCTGGAATCTGTTGGTTGATAGGTGGGGTTTGCTGGTTTTCGGATTATGTTGGTTGACGATGCTGATTGTTATGTCTTGAGGTGGGTGGAAAGCGGCGGCGTTGTTGTAGTTCTTTATATATGGCACAGCCTTTGTAATTGGCAGGGTGGCTGCCATTGCAAAGAGCACATTTTGCCGGTAAGTCGGATGATTTGGAGCATGTTGATGTTAAGTGATGTTCACCGCATTTTACACAGTGAGGTGAGTGTGAGCAGTAGCCTTTTGTGTGGCCGTACGATTGACAGTTTTGACACTGGGGGATTTCTCGTCGTTTATGTGGCTCTTCGACCTTAATTTTTGTATTTAGTAGGGAGGTAATGTTGAATATTTCCTTACTAATAGCTTCAGGAGCAAGATCAACGGAGAATATAGGCAATGGCATTTTAGTTTGCTGGTGTTTTATATTTACTACTTGTCTTACGGTAAAGCCAATTTCTTCTAGCGCTTCTAATATTTCCGTGGGATCGGTAGTATAGTGAATGTTTTTAATTACTACTCAAATTGATTTGTCTGTTTGAAGTTGGAAGGTATGGTACTCAGCTTCTTGCTCTTGTAAGAAGTGTATTAGTGTTCTGTAGTTATCACTAGTATTTGCTTGGATTTTTATATGGGCTGTGGTAGATTTACAGATGAAGCTATCGGGTCCAATTTGATCAGAAATTGCTTCTCTAAGATCTGAGTATTTCTTTGTTCCTTTTACGAATATTGGCGGAGGTAGATTGCTTTTATTTTTATTAGTTTGATTTGTTTGAGTAGTTTCATGTACGGGTGGCACATTTATGTCGGGTGCGTTGGTTGCGTCATTATCGGTAATATTATCTTCTTTTTCCGATAACGCTGCATATTGGTTAGGTGAGAAGAAAAGTTTTGTTTTTTTTTATCTCAGGTTGACGGCTGGATGGAGTTGACGGAGAATTCGGTGTTGAGGGGGGTGTGTGTTTTGTTTTTGATTTTTGTTGTTGTTTCCATTCGTCGCTGGACGAAGTGGATTCGATAACGGTTAGATTACTGGGCTTATGCTTCTTTGGTTGTAACGTTTTAGATTGAATATTACTAGCATTGCTAGCATTGTTAATTGGCATGATGTGGCAATCTTATCTGCGGTCCGAAGGTCACCGTAGTGACGGTGCCTGGAGGCGCAAGATACTAGATAAAAGTGTAATTAGTCGGTGCATTTAATTATATTACTTTTTCCAAGTTGTGGCGGATTTTTTTTTGTGATAGCTTGACTTGAGCGATGGCGTAGGATTTGGTGCAATTTTTATAGTAATTTGAGACAAACTACGCAAAAATCCGTTGAGAATTGCGAATAATAGTTAAACATAACTCGGAAACAATGAAATATACGTGCGCACTGTATCACTGTTCGCGGAGAACTGTGAATAGAAAAATTAAAATTTTTTCTCTATATATATTATATGCGTTATCGCTCGCGCGCCGTTATCGTTATCTCCCGCTGTTGTCGTTATCGGTTAGGTTATTACTTATTACTTATTATTATTGTTTATATATACCGTTTTTTCCGCTTTTCGCCCGGTTTTCCGGCCTTTCGAGACCTTTTTCCGTCGCGTTCTCGACGCTATAGCCCAGAGCGGGTCTTTTTCGTCCAGTCCGCGCGTCTCCGAATTTCGTTCGCGGCCGTCGCCGTCGCGTCCGGAAAAAGCGTACTCGCGGCGCGTTCTCCGGTCGGTCGTTGTATCGTCACTACTGTTTTTTTTTTTTTTACGATACGATATATCGTTTATCCGTATCGAATACGCGTCGTTTTGTTTTCGTTGTCTCCACCCTCGGACGCCTCTGCGATCTCATCGGTACTGTCTCGAAGACGTACGAAATACGATTTATTATGTGTATAAAAAAGAAACGCGCGAAGGGTTTAACAGATTCTTATTTGTATTATACGGAAACATCGTAAAATCGTTGCTCTTCAGTCGTTGTAATGCCTTTAATTGCATACGTTTGGGGTGATATCGAGATATGTGTCTGTGATTATCAGGGTTCGGTACTTATAGCATTTGCATATCCATCATAGGTGATGTAAAACATAGCAGAGTGATCTATAAATACGTTTTGTAGTACAGAGAATTAAAATATGAAATTTTATTTTGCATATTTTTGCATGTTTTGGGGGTTTTTTTCATATTTTTTTACTTATTCGACGATTTTTAATGATTGATGGTTAATATAATTGTTTAAAATGTATTATTAAAATGTTGAACGATTAATTGCGAAAATTTGTTTTGTAGTAATACTCTTTGTGTAGCTATCTGTCACAAAAATGTAGCACGTGCACTTGATTTATAAATACCTATTCAAAAAATCGAAAACCATGTAGTTATCTGAGTTATGGTTAATTGAAAAAGTCTGATATGCGTACTTATCTACAGGCTACATTCGTATCGCTCGGCAAGTGATTAAAATAATCTAATTTATTGAGAGATCGATAAACTGCAACAGTACACCAGTACAATCACCTATTAGTTCGTTGTTTGTCATCGTGAGTTTTAGTTCGATTTATTGTGTGTCTGTGCGTTTCATAATTTTAGTAAAACAATGCCAAAAGAAAATCAATCAGTATGTGGTCGTTTAAGAAGCTATGTAACAGAATTTGGTTCTGATACTTTTTTGATAGTCACGAACAGTTTATTTTGTAAAGTGTGTGAAATTCGAAATAATTCAGAGAAAAAATTTAATGTTAACCAACATATTAGTACTGTTAAACACCAAAAAATTCTCAAACGACAGAAAGACCAGAAACAGAAAAAAAAAAAACAAACACTTTTGACCAGTTTGCCAACAAAGTCAGAATTCAATACCGATTTATGCGAAGCTTTTATGGCAGCAAATATTCCTTTGAATAAACTTTCAAACAGTAAATTTCGAGAATTTTTAGAAAAATATACAGTTAAAAATATACCATTTGAATCCACTCTGCGTAAGGGATATATTGATGATGTGTACAATAAAACTATTGAGAATATTAAAACTGAGATAGGTGAAAATAAAATTTGGGTCTCTATTGGTGAGACGTGTGATGTCGAAGGACGTTTCATAGCAAACGTCGTTGTAGGAGTTCTCAAGACTGATAGTACTGGCAATATATTTTTACTACACTCGGAACAACTGGATAGAACTAATCATACAACAATTTGCAAACTATTTGATAAGGCAATGGGAATCTTATGGTCTGGAAGTATCAATTACGACAATGTTTTGTTATTTTTAACAGACGCCGTACCATACATGGTAAAAGCTGGATCTGTTTTAAAAAGTTTTTATACAAGAATGGTTCATACTACATGTGTTGCTCACGGGATTCATCGTGTAGCCGAGGAAATTCGAGGACAATTTGATGAGGTAGATAACTTTATATCAAATGTAAAAAAAAATTTTAGGTAAGCCCCTTCAAGAATTTTATTATTTAAAACTGAAGCACCTGGAATTAAATTGCCACCAGAACCCATAATAACTCGTTGGGGAACATGGTTGGATGCCGCAATTTAATATTGCTAACATTTTGAAACGATTGTTCGCATTATACATCTATTAGACGAAAATGATGCCATTAGTATTCAAAAGGCAAAACTATGTAAAACACAACCGAACTTACAATGTAACTTGGCTTTTATCAAATCCAATTTTGAAGTGTTAACTGTAGCTATAAATCAACTACAAACACAATATGTTCCATTAACAGATTCGCTAATACTTATAAAGGATATTGAATCGAAATTATGTAATTTACACGGACCATATGGAATTGCGGTGTCAAAAAAACTTGTTCAAGTATTAATAAAAAACAAGGGTTTAAATAGTTAAAAACAAATATGTAAAATTATCACCGGAAGAGAGTCTATGGACCTTCGTTCAATAGCAGAAGATCTAACATGTAATGATCTGTTATTTTTCAAGTATGCTCCCATTACTTCCGTCGACGTGGAACGTTCATTTTCGGCATATAAGTGTATTCTAGCCGATAATAGAAGAGCCTTCCAGTTCGAAAACATCTAATAGTTCAATGCAATCACAAAGGCACTAAGGTTTAAATTACAAATTTTTTTTTTTTTTAAATATAAAAAAATTAATGTATTATATATACATATTTCTTAATACATATTATATCAGATAAATTTTTTTTGTTAATGATTTTTAATTTTTTTTTTAAATTTTTTAGTGCATATTTTTAAGTTTATTGGGTCATATATAAGCGCATATTTTAGTGCTATAAGTCCCGAACCCTGGTGATAATAAACTCGGTACATCACTAAGACGTATACGATTAACCCTTTCAGACCTATAATTATTTAAGTGAATAAAAATTTTTTTTTTACACATTTATATTTATAGTACATTAATTAACATATTTACAAATTTTCATCATTTTTGCCTAATTATTTTGGAAGTTAAGGAGTGGGTCATCAGAATGACCCATAGGTCGTCATGGAGCTAAAAATTTCAATGAACAATATAATAAATATTGCGAAAACAACTTGTTTTATTAGTGTATAAAATAAAAATAAAACAATTTAATAACGTATTATTATAAAATTTAAAAAAAAGTAAACATAAAAATTAAAATCAATCAATTAACAAACAATTCGTATTTATATAAAAATAAATACAACTGTAAATAAAAAATAAAAAAACAAAATAGGTGCCTGTTTAGAGTACTTGAAAAGTATAACAAAACTTAGTTTTTTTTGTGAAACTCTGCAAAACAATTTGTCTCCTTCGTCAAGCACAAGTGAACATTGCATTTGGTGCAGTAAAAATGGGTTCGATTATTTCTAGAACACATAGGATTTTTGCATTTAGTTGCGTTTTTCAAGCAATCTATTTTCGGCATATGATCTAATCTATCATATCTTGACACATCAAGAGGCAACGAGCTGTCTGTGCGATTAGTTGGAGAATATAATGGTAGCAATGAAGATAATGATGGAGTTGGTGACTCGGAACTGTACAAAAGTTTAGTTTTGCGTCCTACTTTATTTTTTTTTTGTTGGCGGAGTCTGTAGCGTAGTACTAATCATTTCTTCAGCTAACTGAAGACGAAAATGTAGAAAATCCAATACATTTTTTTTCGGCACTAATAACTCCTCAGCCTCCTTCTTATATTGTAACCATGCATTACTTGCAACCAAATCAAATGCGTGAAATATCATTCTGAGAGTCCATTTCCGAGATTTTATAAAAGTTCTGTACAGACTTATCATTTGGTCATATTTGTCGACACCGCCCATACTGGCATTGTATAATTTAACAATTTCTGGCCTTTCTACTGTGACATATTGTTTGAGCTTTTTGTCATATCGTTGTACGTTATCAAGTGTACCAGATGTAATAAAATTCGAGCCTAAAATTACCGATTTATTGTCGAACCATTTTACCAATCCTATTGCGCAAGCATTTTCGACATGAGATCGAATTTCAAACGTTGATCCTCTACCAATTTTTGCCATGATTTTATCACCTAATAAGGGCAGATTCACAAAACGATTTGCTCTGACTGTTCCAGCTGCATATATGCCGAGATAATAAAGTCGTTCAAATAATTAATAGGTGGAAAAAAAATTATCAAAGAATAAAAAATGCGTTTTTTCTTTCAATGTTTGCACTAAACATAAAACTACTGAAGCTCCAAATCCAAATATTTTCAACTTATTTTGATCTAATTCTGTTGAACTGCCTTGATATAATATAAAATCATAGATAATTCCACACTCGGACGCCAAAACAAAAATTTTAATACCCCAAGGGCTTGCCCCTCATGTACTGTTTTACCGATAATTTCCCCTTGAACGGCACCATCTGCTCATCAATACACACATTTCTAACTTTCGGTAAATTATTACATTTTTTTTTAATTTGGTCATACAAGGGTCGAACTTTTATAAATTTGTCTACATTGTTACGCGGTATATCAAAATTATTAATTATATGTAAATTATTTCGTAACTGCAAGAAACGATCACGGGACATGGAATTTGAAATCAACGGTACTCTAAATTTTTCTTCCCAATACATACGTATCCTTGGAAATTTTAAACATCCCATAATCAAATGAATAGCGATTTATGCTTGTATTTCATGCTTATTTGTAGGTTTAAAATTTGTTTTATTGTTTTGTACGGTATACAAATTGGTATTGAACGCTACAATTTCAAAAAAATCGTTTTCGAAATATTGTAAAAAAAAATCAATGGGATTACGTAAATAGTCCACCTGCACTTGTGTTTCAAGATCTTGTAATTCTATAGTTGGACACTGAAATGGTTGTTGTAACCATTTTATATTTTTTTTTGTGTTATCGGAAATTCATTTCTCGGAGGAGAAATTTGGGGGGGAATATCATCAGTATCCAAAGTATCAACTATAGTATCACCTGCAGTCTCCATTAAATTTTCAAAATTACCGTCGAATTGCTGTAATAAATCATCAAATTCTACACCCGGAAAATCATCTACCCCATCGAACGCCAAGTCGTCTTCATCATCATCAGTAATTTCTAAATCGGAGACTTCTCATTTTCCAAAAGGTCTAATATACCTTGTGTTGTTAGTTTATTAGCCATTTTTTTCAACAAAACACTAATGCGTAATAAATATAACAAACAAAATATCAACTAAAACTATAATAATTATCGAAACAATTATTGTTTTATGACAATATGTTTATACTTTTGTTTTTAATTTATTTTTGTGATAATAATTATTATTTATTATTCACACGTGTGAAGATCTGATTACAATATTTCCCTCCATTTCAAACAAAGACATTTTCGCGCGCGATCACATTATCAGGCGTAGCGGCCGGTGGGTCATTATAATGTACCACTGTCCAATCGCGTATATGTGGAGTAGAAATTGAGTCACGTACATGGCGATAAAAAGATATTATTCATACACTATTACACAATAAAATAAAAATGATTCATAGGGCACGATCTAGCGGAAAAATTATAACAAGCAAAATAATTATTTTTTTTCATTTTTTTTTTTTTCATTAATTATGATGAACAAAAACTAAAAATTCTTGTATTCTAATGACTGAAAATTAATTGTTTTTTTTTTTTAATTATATTCTAAACAACATTCTCTATATTTTTATTATCAATATTCAATTAGTTATACGCAATCAAAGTAGTGGGTCATTATAGTAACTCGCCGGTCTGAAAGGGTTAAATAGTGTAAAAGAATACGTCAGAAACACTCTAAACGACAATAAATATGCGATTTACGGTTTCATGACACGCGAATCGTAAAAATTGTATTGGTTAAACGACGTATACTATAGTATTCGTCGCATCCCTAAAACGGTTTAAGTGCTCGAAACTCCGTTACGGTTTTCAAATCAAACGGTAGTTGATAGGTGTTAGGATAGGTTCCCCAACGTTAGGTAGGCAGGTTCGAATTCCGTTCCTGCGAAATTCGGGCGACACCATAAGAAACTGCACATAACGGATTATTTGCATTTTTTTTTCTCATTTAATTCCATCATTATTAATTGCTATTTTCATTTTGATATCCAATCTTACACTACTACTCATAAAATATTTTTCAAATTTTAAAAATGAATTTTGATCTCACACATTTAATTTTATATGGCTTGATTGATGATGACAAAATATATTATATTATTATATTCAATAAATATATACATTTACTAGCTGATCCGGCCACGCGTTGCTGTGGCTAAAGTTTTTGTTATATTACATTAAGAGGAACACTAAGAGAACACATAAATCCTCGATCAAGACCAATGCTTCATTGTACATCTCTGGTGTATAATCTATATTTTGGCATTGATTTATTTGTTTAATTCGGTGCAAGATGTCATCTGTCATACAATTTTTATATTTTTCCCACAAAGTTTGTGCTTGCGAGGGATAACATGTCGTCAAAATAATTGCAAACAACTGACGAATGTTATTCGGTGTTGATGACAACGCAGCATCGGCAAGCGTTAAGTCCCAATGGTTATCGTCTTCTAGCAATTGCAGTTCACGACATGCATCCTGATATGTATTGAATACTGGACCATTAACTGTTCGTAAAAATTCAAAAGACGTTGGTCCGGGAACATTCACCAATAACAAACGTAAATAGAAGCACTCACGTTGCTTTGGATGTACCGTGTAAAGTCTCCCCAATGTCTTAGCTTTGAATATGCCTGTAATGGAAGGATGTGGTTTTCCTTGTTTCCGTGGCTCCCATTTTTTACTGGATTTGTTCCATGTAAAATAACGTGGAACATCACCATACACCAATGTCTTCGCGAATTGGCCAAAAACATCAGGTTTTTAACACAATGTAAAAAATTCAGTTAGAATCGTTTTCGGAGCTTCGAACGCTCTTTGGAGAACATTTTCTTCAGTGAAGTATACACGTTGACCGTTTTCAAGATGTATTGCCAGATGTTGGACAGCAGGATCTCTTTCGTGGATGGGAAAGCTGAGAATATGCCAAATAGCTTCATTGCTGCTTATGTATCTGCCCATTTGGTATCGTGCTATTTCGTCATTTTTATTTATGTTTTGTACTTCAAATATGACCAAATCACTGCCTTTGTTTACATATTTACAAATATACTTAATTGATTTAACAGAACTGCAAAGCTCAACATTGATATGAGCTTTGTAAATTTTTGAAAGTAGTGGTGAGTATGGTACTACCCACTGATTATCAAACTCAACTTGATTTGGAAAGTTCGGCAGTCGCATTGTAAATGTGTGGCCACCATTCTCAGTACTTCTGCGGCTATACATTGGATAACCATCAATATCCGTGTTCGTGTCATTCGTATGCGGCTTTGGGAAGTTTTTTTTACATTTTCCATTTTCCATGCACGGTGACGTCATGTTGAAAGCACCGCATGGCCCATGGATCATGTGTTTGGTGACAATATCAAATAATTCTTGATCAATTAATGGGTCTGGAATTTCGGCTGAAATTATTTGATCGATTTCTTCAGGACGGATTCTATCTTTAAGCCAAACCAAATTGTGGGCATGAGGCAAACCTTGCTTTTGCCACTCTATCGTATACAGCCAACAACGTGTGATACCAAAAATTTCATATTTAACAATAAAATCAATTAAGGATTTTAATTTTTGTTTAAACACACGTGCAGTTAAATCATGACGATGAATGGCTTCTTGTACTGGCAATAGTAAAGTTTGTATCTCTTCCCAATTCGGATTACATGTGAATGTAATAAATAAATCCGGTCGGCCGTAATGACGTACGTAAGTCATCGCATCTTGTATGTATTCCTGCATGTTCCGTGGACTGCCGATGTAGCTTGAAGGTAAAATGAAAGCATTACCGATGTCATTGGTAAATTTCCATCGATGTTTCCAGCAACAGCATCTCGTAAGTAAATATATTCTTCCGATCGTAGTTTTGCCTGGTTAAATCGAAGGAATCGCAAGCGTTCGCTTTCAACCTTAGCATACATATCTTAGTTAATATCTGGTGCATATTCAAAGGCAAGCCGAACGAATGATGCACGTATTAATGAGCGGCTGATCCGTTGCCTTTGTCGATCTCTTTCTCGTACTGTAGCTATGTTTCGTTCTCGTGCCGCTCTTGTTCTCGTAATATTCTGTTGCAGACATTCGTCACGCTGTTCTTGAGATTCTCGTGCACGACTTTCTGCAGTCCTGATTCTTTGAGCTGCATTTCTTGTTTCGATTTGTTCTGGTAATTGCTGAGCTCTTTCAACACGTTTGCGTCGTGACCCTTTGCTGCTCGCGTTGTTGAGGTTAGATTTTTTCGGTATATCTTCTTAATATATATAAATCTCATGTCACAATGTTTGTCCTCAATGGACTCCTAAACCACTTAACCGATTCTGATGAAATTTTTTACACCGCGTGTAATTTGGTCTAACTTAAAAGATAGGATATAGGGTATGGACTTAACTCCTGTGAATTATGGTATGCCGTTCGGTTACATGTTGTATTCACTTTGAGTTCTTTTGATAACATTGTTTGTCCAGATAATCCATTTTAACTAACTTTTCTAAAACATCGATTACAATACCTAATAAATAAAACATAAATTATGGTTGTAATAATTATTATTTGTTATTTATTTATATAGTATTGCAGTGACAACAATAATAACATTTTATAATATATAATATAATAGTAACAATTAATTTAATTAGTTGAATCATCTCGTTACAAGTCAATTTAATATTACAAACACTAATTTGGTTCAAGTTTTGTTTTTAATTCAATCAGCACGCTGTTATTATTATTGTTGTCGTGAGCTGGGCACTAATGATTAGGAACAAAGTGATTATATAATCATAAGTGGTTACCAATGTTAAAAACTTAGCGAACTAAAAATTACTAACTTGCCCAGCTTTGATCAATAATGACATTAGGATGCCAATTGAGGTACAAAATTGTCACTGGGACCTCATAAGTAATTCACTAGACAGGGTGCAACTAAATTATGTGTATTTCACGAAGTAGACTTTTTAACACGTTAAGTAATCCGTTAAATGAATTAACTTTTTGATGGAGCCTTCTGTTTTCTGATTTAACAATTTATTTTGCGTCGTAAACATGATATAGTACATTTGATAACATTTAAATGTCTCTTCGCCCTTTTGGAGTTGAAAATTCTCAGCAATAGACAGGTCACCAATTCGTGTACTATTCAAAATTTTCCTTTTTGGTTAATTAATTTGCGACCATGAGCAATCAGAAACTAAAAATAAAAATAACATATAACAAGAATACAAACTTAAAAACATAAGTATAAGTTACTTACCTTTTGTTGAAAGTGTCATAAATATGTTATGTTCTGAATTTTCATTATTATTTGCAATGCTTTCATTTAATTCTGGTACTAGGTGTTATTCTGATGTTACTATTTCTAATTGAGCATAGATTTATATTTTATTCTCAGGTTTTCATTGCCACAACATTTCATCTATGTTTGGTACAGGTATACAATTCTGTTGTACCACTTCAATTGATGAATTGCATAAGCCTTTGTGATGAATATAGTTACATTGTAACCATTATATTTTGAAACATTTATCCGTCTTTTGAACATACTGATGATTGAAACAGTAGTCGAACTGAACTGTCCATCCATTTTGTCGCAATGCAGCGTCTTTGGAAACCTAATAATATGAAATTATCTTAAATAAATATAGATAATAATATTAAAGCTCGTGAATGATATGATACCCATATGGAATAACCGTCACTCATATACAATTTTAGATTGTGTATTGCTTTATATAACACAACAGTGAACAAAGTATTAATCTAAATATATCTAGTATTAATTTAAAAATAAATCTGCCACAGATACAAATTTGAATTTAAAATTTGTCCTTTTAATTGTGGATTTTGGCTCAACGTTAAACTAAAATAATATTTTACTCATTCATAATAAATACAATAATATCATTGATATAAAAATGATTATTAACCACACAGCTGACCACAGTAACCATTGCCATTCAATACTTTTATGAGACAAGAATATATATCTACTCTGGATCGCGGCACTACGTTAAAAGTATAGAATAGCCTATCCATTCTTTATTATCTATGTATATATGAGTTAGATTTTTCAGTATATATATATATACTTTTCGATTTTATCGTCTTCAATCGTTCAAACCCTGCTACTAGCCTTGATTTTGTATTATTATTATATTTTATTTTTATCTCTGCTGAAGGGTGCCACCGGTGTAGCACAATTTTGTCTCAATCTCA
>NW_020271295.1:0-1364 GCF_002803265.2 Melanaphis sacchari
TTCGGTATTACTTCGTTCGGTTACGTATTATTGTAATTTTAACAACTAGTTAGTTCATTTTCAATAACTTATGAATTTAGGAGTTTAATTGATAATTCACATAACTTTTTGCAGTTGATTTTTAATAAAAATTATGAATTATAAATTGTACTTATTCTTTTAATGTTTTATGACCTTCAATTGATATTCCATAAAAATAATATTTGTTTAATATTAATTTGAGATGTTTATAGTTTAAATTAATAAATAAAATATCATGTAATGTAAAAAGTATTTACATTGTTCAGTGTGCATTATGATAAAAATTAAATAAATTGTTTTTATAATTTAGTAATTAAAAGACATAGGTAATCATACTTTATGTGATTTACATACTAACATATACTTATTAAAAATAGATTAACTTTTTAATCTGAGTTAAGTTAGTATTTTTCTTTATTAAATGTTAACTATCGAGTTAAATTTATAATTTGTTAACGGTTATCTTTTAATTTATCGATCTTGTACTCTTTAACTTAACTAAGCTAGTTAAATATTTTAATTAACATGCCCACCTTGCCTGCAGCAACTTATTCCCATACCGTCAAGCGGCATATATTATACATGAATTGTTCCGAAATGTATTGATATAAATATCATGCATCCGTCATCGCGCGTACACCAATACTCCTGTTATACTATAATATGATGTAAATATGAAAAATAAAATAAAAATACACATGGGCGAAGCCGGGTAATTCAATAATTTTATTATAAAATTGAGATATGTGTCGTATGCATAACGATAGCCACTGACCAACGCCTTAAGGATTTGTTACACCGGGCCGGTAAGTGATAACATTTTAATGTTAAATTACATTGATTTATGTATATATTTTAATTTATACAGTAGGATAGATGAGTTACCCGAAAATAAAATAGCTTCTCATCGTATTAAAAATATTTCCTTGAGAAAAATCTACACTCTACACCCAGTTAAGACAAGCACATATACCTGGTGAAGGAGTAAGTAACATTACTTCCCGTATTAGAACATTTTCGCGACAAATTAATAATATAGAATTTAGGCCATGGTTATGTTATTATGTGATAATAATTTTAATCGCTCGATTCCGGAAGATGAGGCCATAGTAAGCTGAAACACAAATTTAGAAAAAAAATTTTGAATGATATGAATAGAAGAGATTCACTAATATCAATTATTGTGTTATAGATAAAAATTCCCTTTTATGAATTATTGGATCCGTTGGCATACCCATTATTATGCGATGATACGGTACGTAACGGTCGCCAGTACTGAGTAAAAGCACCGCAGTAACCGGTCTACACTGTCATCACCACCATCACGGGTAAATACGCGATGT
>NW_020271295.1:1437-1770 GCF_002803265.2 Melanaphis sacchari
TATGTATATGTATTTTGCTAAATATATATATTTAATATATTATTACTCGCCACTGCAACCAGATTGATTCGCCGTAACAGACTGTTTAACTCTGTAATCAAGTTCTCCAATAATGGACGTTGGCGTGGCTGTTATGCCATTTGAATCCGGTTGGTCTCTTCAGATTCAATAAAATACAACTCACAGTAACTAGGTTGCATAATTTCATTTCTGACATCATTAAAAATCCTACAATACACCTGCCCGTGAACAGTAAACACTTTTGGTCCCCGACCTGGCAAACGTCTTGGGTTAAGGTCAGTAGAAAACATAACAAATGCCAAAGTGTTGTTG